>NC_080484.1:335000-450000 GCF_030265055.1 Doryrhamphus excisus
GCACACGTGCAACTCTCAGGACCCGCGTTTCTTTTCACCTGACGCCCCCCGGGGTTCCCGCACGGCAGTAAAGACGCGGACAAAAGGCTGCAGACTGACTACAAAGTGCAGTAGTGCATGGTTGCCACGCAGTCGTAAGATGTTTACTAAGAGGACACGGCGGCGGGAGGCGGGCCCAACCGGGTGTTACCTCGGACTCCCATCAGCTCCCCCTATTCATGTGCGGAATCTCATTGTTTGGCGGGGACATCATTCAAGATGGTGTTTTTAGTGGCCGGAGGGAGGCTCCCACTTCATTAGGGGTCCGAGCGGGAGCGGAGGGTGCTACGTCTTGCCCTGACAGTTGTCAGCGGAGGAGGCGGCAGTGGTGAACATTCCCAGAAGATTCACACGAGCGGGGGGAAAAAAGCGGCGGCGGCAGCGGCGGCGTGCGGAAAGCGAAGATGGGAGCCGCCAGTTTGGTTTTAGCCTGCTTGATGCTCACCTTGAGGGCGGTCTTCTCCGACGTCTACCTACAGCCGCAAGAGGAGGGTGAGTCCAGGGAACCTTTTCTTACCAAGCTTTGTAGAATATATTTCACTCTAATAATGAGACACTGACTGTATGTTAATTCCACTTTGTGTATTTAATAGTCATAACAAAAGATCATGCCTTGCATTATCACGTTTAGAAAAAAATCATAATGATAATGCCTTGAATATAGCCCAATATTAGAATAAAATTTAAGCAAATTGTGCTTACTCTTTGCCTAAAAGCATAGAAATCGCTTCATGATCTATTCATTCATTCATTCATTTTCTACCGCTTATCCTCACGAGGGTCACGCGGGGGTGCTGGAGCCTATCCCAGCTGTCTTGGGGCGAGAGGCGGGGTACACCCTGGACTGGTGGCCAGCCAATCCCAGGGCACATATAGACAAACAACCATTCACACTCACATTCATACCTATGGACAATTTGGAGTGGCTAATTAACCTAGCATGTTTTTGGAATGTGGGAGGAAACCGGAGTACCCGGAGAAAACCCACGCATGCACGGGGAGAACATGCAAACACAAATGTGGAATCGAACTCGGGTCTCCTAGCTGTGGGGCCTGCATGCTAACCACACGACCACCGTGCAGCTGGTTTGAGCATTAATACAAATAAAAGTATTAATTAATTTCCCTATTATTATTATTAATAATAATTACTAGGGAAATTAGCAATTCTACTTGGTAAATAGCACCATCTGGTGGTCACTTTAATGTACTGCTGCTTCCAACAGCGCAATCTCAATGGACGACACGTTTTCCGCCAATAACTCCACAACAGAAGGTCGTATCGAGTCGGAACCGACTTCCGCCTACACTAATTTGGCCACAAGCTTTCCGTTGAGACCACCCGCGACTCTGTACGACTTCCGGTTCCCGAGATACGGATACAGTTTTTTGGCGGTTACGCCCACTTCCAGTGCTCACAGGAAGTTGGGGGTGGTCCCAAACGAAAGCCCGTGCCCGCTTTTGGGGGGGTGTGGGGGGTCGGACTTGGGTTCATCTTGATAGGACAAAATGCTAGACCTTCCTTGTTTGTCATTTCATATCATTTAGAATTGTCTGTTATTAGTTATGCTAATTATGCTAGCTCCAAGTGTTTTTCCTTGGCTATGGTTTAATAGTGTTTTCATTAGAGCTCAATGAAACGGTCATCTGCACCAACGACCACATGGAGGTGGTCATCCCCGGCGCCTTCTTCCTGCGTAAAGATCCTCCAGTCTATGCAAGTCACCTAATTCCAGCTGCTTATTATTATTTTTATTATTTTTCTTTTTAAATGTTTGTCCTGTTGTGTCAGGTTTGGGATTTGCATCTAAATGACCCCGAATGCCGAGGGGTGGAGGTGGGCGACGACTACGTCTTCAGCGTGAAGACCAATCTGTCTGACTGCGGGACCGTCACGGTAAGAGCCCCCCCCGGTTGGCAGGGTGGGGGGGGGGGGCATGAAACATACTTTGGGCATGACTTCCAGACAAGTTGATGAAGACAGAATCTACTTTACATCTTCATTATTGACATTGTTTCTGATTTCACAACATTTTTCTTACTCGTCAAGCGCACCCTCCACCCACCACCGCCCCCTCCACCCCCCTCCACCCCCCATGCACCCCTTCCACCACTCAACTGAATGAGGCTCCCTGCCTTGAATGGCCTCCTGGTTCTAAATTATCAGTACTGGAAATGATGATTGTTTGTTTGAATACAAGGGGGTGGGGCTTGCAACTCATTGAGAGGGGGTGGGGGTGGGGGTGGGGGGGCGCTTGAGGAGTAAGAAAAAGTTCACACCATCAGGATGAAGGCGGTGCCAGCTTTTCACCTTCTCCTTCTTTTCCAGACTTGCCACTCGCCTCACACGTACGTAGTCAGTGCTCGTGTCGTTACCAGCAGGTCGTTAAAAAAAAAAAATGGCGGCCTTGTAGCGGTTTACACTTGGAAATCCTGGAACAGTTCTATGGTATATGTCTCTATGGCACGCTTATGCAAGGACTGGCTGGCGGGATATTGCAGTACGGCTTGCAGTACATTTAAAAAATATCATTTCAAAAGAAAACTTTAAAAATTAGCAGTACTTTTACCGGAATAATGTCAGAAAAAACGGTGTCATTTGATGATAACGTAACATTATGATGAAAAATAACCTCATTTTAGTAACATAAATTTGAAATATAAATCATTTTTGACATGCCTGGTCTACTATATTGGGTAATAAGAGTGTAAAGATGACTATAGGGGTGTTATTTCATGTCTAGAGAGTTCTAATAATGCTAAAAAGTGTATTTTGAAGGTTGAAAACAGGTTTTCTAAGTCTTACAGTATATGCCTTATTATTTATACCATATTGGGTAACAGGAGTGTATGTAGCGTATGGAGGAGTGACGACTATAGGGGTGTTATTTCATGTCTAGAGGGCTCTGATCACATTAAAAAGTGTGTTTAGAAGTTAGTGAACAGGTTTTCTATGTCTTATGATGTGTACTATATTGGGTAATAGGAGTGTAAAGGTGACTATAGGGGTGTTATTTCATGTCCAGAGGGCTCTAATCACATTAAAAGGTGTATTTAAAAGGTGGCAAATATGTTTTCTGTGTCTTATTATGTGTACTATATTGGGTAACAGGAGTGTAAAGGTAACTATAGGGGTGTTATTTCATGTCTAGAGAGCTCTAATCACTTTAACAAGTGCATTTAAAAGGTGGCAAACATGTTTTCTGTGCCTTATTATGTGTACTATATTGGGTAACAGGAGTGTAAAGGTAACTATAGGGGTGTTATTTCATGTCTAGAGAGCTCTAATCACTTTAACAAGTACATTTAAAAGGTGGCAAACATGTTTTCTATGTCTCATGTCTTATTTTGTCTACAATTTTGGGTAATAAGAGTGTAAAGGTGACTATAGGGGTGTTATTTCATGTCCAGAGGGCTCTAATCACATCAAAAGGTGTATTTAAAAGGTGGCAAATATGTTTTCTGTGTCTTATTATGTGTACTATATTGGGTAACAGGAGTGTAAAGGTAACTATAGGGGTGTTATTTCATGTCTAGAGAGCTCTAATCACTTTAACAAGTGCATTTAAAAGGTGGCAAACATGTTTTCTATGTCGCATGTCTTATTTTGTCTACAATTTTGGGTAATAAGAGTGTAAAGGTGACTATAGGGGTGTTATTCTATGTCTAGAGGGCTCTAATCACGTTAAAAAGTGTATTTAAAAGGTGGCAAACATGTTTTCTATGTCTCATATGTCTACAATTGTGGGTAATAAGAGTGTAAAGGTGACTATAGGGGTACTATTTCATCTCTAGAGAGCTCTAATAATGCTGAAAGACACATAAGACAATGATCACGCCCCAAGGCAGGATATTAGCATCCTTGGAAATAAACATTGACTGATATGTTTTGTGTTCCCTCAGACCTCGGACGACTCGCACATCATGTTCGTCAACACCATACACCACAACGACACGGATGTGATCACCAGGAACTACATCAACATCACCTTCGTGTGCCGCTACCCCATCAACTACATGGTCCAGCAGCCGGCTGGGGAAAACATGATCCGTGTGGACGTCAGGTGAGCGTCAGGCCGATGGGGTGGGTGCATCGTCGGTTTTTCCATTGACCTTCTCGCCACAGGACCATCACGCTGAACACGGAGGACGGCAACTTCTCCGTGTCCATGCTGCTGTTCAAAGACGAGGCCTTCCTGGACAGATGGACCACGGTGCCCTCGCTCACCCTGGACGATGACATCTTTGTCAAAGTCTTCATGGTAACTACGAGGATTTGCAACGTTCTTAACTCTTTCAATCCCAGCACACAATGTTGCGTTCAATGTCCATGTAAACATGGGACCTACCAAAAGAAACACCAGACTCCTGTTGGTTTCTACTTTTTTCCCTTTCCCTAGTTTGTAGCATGCTAGCCAGGCACCCGTTGGCTTTACTGACTTGATTGATTTATTTATGTATTTATTTTTCTCCACAGATTCCAGCTCACCTGATGCTGCGCATAGAGAGATGCTGGGCCACGCCCACCAGTGACCCGTACAGCAACATCCAGTACACCTTCATCAGAGACAGGTGTGTGTGTAATATGAGCTAACAGTGATTTGATGGACGCTGTGGTGAAATTGTGTGTGTGTGTGTGTGTGTGTCACATTGTGCTATTGGACCACACTTCCACGAGGGGCTCGGACTGGAAAAGTGAAATGAGAGAGTTTGTTGCAGGACAGGACAGGCAGAAGCTGTGGCAGCCTGATCATGTGACCCTGGGAGTGAGAGAGTTTGCGTTTCAACAGCTGTGCACGTCCTTGACAACAAGGCAGCATTTGGCGCTGTTAGCGCAGCAATGAAAGCGTGGGGGGGGGGGCACATAAAGTCTCTTTAACGTCACAATCTGTCAGGAAATGGCGTTTATTTTTCAATCTCACTGTCCTCCCTGACTACTTTGTGCCCCGCCCGTCTCAGCTGCCCAGTGTTGACGAACCAGCGGACCCTGAGCGTGCTGAAGAACGGCCAGGGTCCCGAGGCCATGTTCAGGATCCAAATGTTCAAGTTTGTGGGCGGCTCTTACTCCAACGTCTTCCTCCACTGCAACGTCCAGATCTGCCACAGCGGCGTCGGCCTGTGCCAGCCCGTGAGTGCACTCTCGCAGCCCGCGCCGCGCCGCACTCGGACAAGTAGCGTGGCTCGCTTCACGTCCTTAATTTAGACACAAACCAGCCTCAAGACACGTGAGCTGGCAGCTAAGTCGCCCCCCCACCCCCCACCCCCGCCTTGCTTCCAAATAAAGACCTTCACCAGCTCTTCTCTCCACGTTTCTACGTCTTCAGAACTGCTCGGCTGAAGACGGCTTCATGAGGACGCGGCGGGACGTACCCCTATCCCACACGGTGTCCTACGGACCCATAAGGCGGCTGCCCAATGACGGCAAAACGCCCAATTCCAGTATGTTCTTTTCTTTTCTCAACTGGTGGGTCGGAACCCCAAAATGGGTCAGATAAACATTTATATGACTAAATAAAAATATACAACATATATCAACATTTATATGAAATAATAAAAAAATAAGTACATAAAATAAAAAATATAAATATTAAAATTAAAAGAACAATTACTTCAATAATAACACTAAAAATAATAATAAATTACATAAAATAAAAAATACAAATATTAAAATTACTTAAAAGTATAAAAACAAAAACAATGTCAATAAAATGCTAAAAAAATAACGACAAATTACGTAAAATAAAATACACAAATACAAAAATTAAGTGTAAGAAGAAAAATCAAAAGAACAATTACTGAAATATAAGAAAATGGAAAAATAATAAAAATAAAATAAATAATACAAATATTACAAAAACACAGTAATTTAAAAATAGATTTTCAAAAAGGCTGAAGTAAAAAAATGTAAAAAACAATTACACAAATAACAATGACTCAAAAATATAGAAAATAACAAAAGTGTAGAAATAAATAAAAAGTTGAAATGACTAAAATGAAAATAAAATGTGTGTTTGAAAACACTTGAGTAGTCTCTAACGGCACATTCCCTCTCCCTCATCCAGACGCGGGCCGAATCCCTCCGGTGGAGACTTTTGTCCTGGGTGGGCTGCTGGTGGTCCTGCTGGTCATCACGGGGGTGTTTGGGAAGCTGTGGATTCGTTCCAGACGGTTCTACCCGGCTCGTGAAGCGCAGCTCACCCTGTCTAACATTCACCACATCTCAGAGGTGGCATCATGAGACCAGGATGATGCTTTATGTTTGACTTCAATAAAGAGTTCCATGACATTATTACACACATTATTGTCTGCCTCAGTGATATGCCAAATGTGTACAACCTGCACTCTTCTGTCCAGTTCACTCCAAATCAATTATTTTATCAATATTTAATCAATATTTCTATCTTATTGTGTCATTATTTTGCTGTATGACAACTCCAAGCATCCATGATTGGATGCTTCCAAAACCTATGTGTGTTATTCCTTTAAATTACTACTTGTGTCTTATGAACATTGCTGTTTTTTCCTGTTTATTACACCGAGCACACTGATTGGTACAGCCAACCCACGTGATTAATTCCATGCGTGATGACGCAATAGCGGGGCGCCCCAAAGTAGCTCCATAGCAAAATTCAGCACAGCGGGGCAACACCGAGCGACATTTAGTGCGCTAAGATTTTTTGGGGGAGACCGTGGACAACACCCCCCAAATGTATGTAGTATTTTTGTCTGTTGGAGCTGATATAAACTAAAACAAGCCGGACAACGCGCCGAGAGTTCCCCAACTCCGGGTAAGAAGCTAGCGGCTAACCGCGGAGGCTAAACGGTGTAGCATGCTAGCTTGTTCTGGCCATGTTGTTGTTCTTTTGTTTGACAAAGTTCTCTCACTTGATTTAATAGGGTTAATATATGAAACCAAACTGCCATATAATCACCCCGGTAACTATACAAGCTAAGTTGGCACTGCGTCTGTCGATTTATTAACCGCGTTGTTTGTTGTTTACGGCTCGTTTTACAGTCTCTTGCTGCTATTGTCGTCTAAACACTAAACAATAGCTCTCCTGTGCAACGCCGGATTTGCATGCGGTGTTGCGTTTGGGTCACATTGGAACTTTTGTTATCCCGGAAATCCCCTTGATACAAGTGCGCTTGTTGTGCAATGACCCCGCGGTCTTTAGGGGGGCTCAGGGGTCACAAAAAGCCCAAAAGGGGGGGGGACCGTCTGTAAAAAAAGTGAAGAAGTGACTCTTCCGCGTAACCAAAGAGCAGTGTTGTGAAATGTTACTCCACCAGCATCACATTTAGTAAACACTTCCAGGCCGTGTGTGTGTTTATGGAACACATGAGCAATAATATGTTGACACTGGGATGTATTAATGACATCATGTGACTTCGGCGGCTGAACAAAAACACCGGAAATAGTATCAGTTACTCTCTGTAACTTGTACAAAGTCACATGATTGCTTTTAGCCTTGTTTTTAGCTCTGAATGAATGTATGGATGTTGTATTTGAAGGCATCTTTTAGACTATAGAGAGACATATAGTTTGTCTTCATGTATTGATTGATGATTAATATACGATGAATGAATTTATTTAAATCTTGTTTCACTGATGATGTTTTTTTGCCCAGCATTGAGTTAAAAAAAACATGTATATGACTAAATAAAAATATACAACATATATCGTATTTTCTGGACTATAAGTCGCTCCGGAGTATAAGTCGCACAAGGCCAAAAATGCATCATTAGGTAGAAAAAAACATACATAAGTTGCACTGGAGTATAAGTGTCATTTTTTGCGGGTAATTTATTTTCCAAACTACTTGACCAAAACAGACATTCCGCCATCTTGGAAGGCAAGTTGTAACAATAATAAAAGAATAGAGAACAGGCTGAATAGGTGTAAGATATGCTAACACAATGCTTATTCAGCTACACAAAAAATAAACATGAACACAAAAGGTGTTCAGGGTTTATGGAACATAAACATTTTTTTCATTTATAAGTCGCTCTGGAGTATAAGTCACAGGAACAGCCAACCTATGAAAAAAAGTGCCACTTATAGTCCGGAAAATACGGTAAATAAACATTTATATGACTAAATAAAAATATACAACATATAAATAAACATTTATATATTTTTTTTGCTCAGCTTTGAGTTGTCGCACTTTTCCAGGCGGTCCTTGAATGCACCATCATTGCGTATAAAAACGTGCGCGGTACATAAACATTAGCAACATTGGCTGTGTGATGCAACAGGCCTAACATTCCACTCGCATTCTAACGTCAGCTGACAGCTGGCACAGCTTTATTTTACGACGTGTAGCAAAGCCTGCTCTATAACAGGCGTTTACACGGGGTGGAGTTTTTATCGTGTTTGGTGCTCGAACGCAACTAAGTTTCTAATGTGTGATTATGCTGGAAAAAGTGCGGTGAAAAAATTATTTTGTTTTTCTTTTCAGGGTTGCCCCCCCCCCCTTTCCCTGCCAGCCGGGCAAGGAACAGTCGCGTTGAAATGGAGACTCTGCACCCCCACTGCCTTAAATGCATCAACAGGAGATGCATGGCGAGACCGGAGGCGGGCCTGTCCTGTGATCTGATTGGCTGCCCGCTGGTGTGCGGCGCCGTCTTCCACGCCTGCAAGCTCCCGGAGCACCGCCTGCTGTGCCCGTACGAGCGCCTGCCGTGCCTCAACAGCGGCTTCGGGTGCCCCTTCAGCGTGGCCCGGATCAAGATGGCGCAGCACCTGGAGACGTGCCCCGCCAGCATCGTGTGCTGCACCATGGAGTGGAACCGCTGGCCCGTCAGCTACGCCGACCGCAAGTCCTACGAGAACCTGAGCAAAGACTTTGACGAGGTGGAGCAGCTGGACATGGCGCTGGCTCTGCAGGACCAGAGGATGCTCCTGGAGTCCCTCAAGGTCGCCACCACCGTGCCCAAGAACGGCGACAAGGAGGCAGACGACAAGATGGCCACGACGCCGAGCGAGGCGGCCAACGGGGCGGTGGAGATGGAGGAGGAGCCGTACAGCGACCTGTATCGCGCCTCGGTGGAGACGAGTCGGAGCTTGGCGGCGGCCTTGGACATTCTCACCAACTCTACGGACATCGACGTCCTGGTCGGCAACTTAAGCGGAGGCGGCGCCGACGGGGAGAACGGAGGTTGTCACGCCGATGATGTCACCGCCGGGGGAAAGAATGTGGACATGCGAGGGAGTGACTCTGATTCAGATTGCGAGCTGGGGGCGGTGGGCGGGGCGGACTGCGCCGCGGGCTCAGACGCAGACGGAGATGTCCCCACCTGGCCGGAGGAGGAGGACTTTGTGGAGATCTTCTTTGACGAAAAGGAGGACGTCATGGAGGACCCCGTGGAGGACTCCAACGCGGCGTGGCCGGAGGTGCCTCAGAATTACGTCCCCGAGGCTGTGGCGCTGGAGCCCGACGCCCGAGCGCCGCCCCCGCCCATGCCCTTCTTGCTGTCGGAGAACGTGAGGAATAACTTTTTGCAGCAGCTTCCCACGGAGCTGAGGTATCGCTGCCTGGAGCGCAAGCTGCAGAGCGTGGAGGTGCTCCGTGGAATCAGCATGTTCACGTTCAACGGCCGCCGGGCCCTGCTGTCGGACCCGTACTTGTTCAGAGCCAAAATGGAGGACAAGGCGGTGGACACGTCCGACCTGGACGTGGCCGACGACCCCATGGGGCTGCACGGCATCGACCTCATCACCGCCGCCTTGCTCTTCTGCCTGGGCGACTCCCCGGGGGGGCGCGGCATCTCCGATAGCAGGTTCGTGGACGGCTACCACATCGATTTCGGCACGCAGACCTTCTCCTTCCCGTCGGCCATCCTGGCCACAAACACCATGGTGGGCGACATCGCGTCGGCGTCGGCGTGCGACCACGCCAGCCCGCAGCTGTCCAACCCCAGCCCCTTCCACACGCTGCGGCTGGACCTGGTGCTGGAGTGCGTGGCCCGCTACCAAACCAAGCAGCGCTCCATGTTCACCTTCGTGTGCGGCCAGCTCTTTCGGCGCGACGAGTTCTCCTCTCATTTCAAGAACGTCCACGGCGACATCCACGCCGGCCTCAACGGCTGGATGGAGCAGCGCTGCCCTCTGGCCTACTACGGCTGCACCTACTCCCAAAGACGCTTCTGCCCGTCCGTGCAGGGCTTCCGCATCATCCACGACAGGCACCTGGGCTCCTTTGGGGTCCAGCCGGGTCTGCCCCTGAAAAGCGGCGACAAGGTGCCGAGGAGCGCCCGGCGCTCGGGTGCCCGCGGCGACCAGTTCAGCAGCCTCCCGTTTGAGGTGCTGCAGCACGTGGCCGGCTTCCTGGACAGCTTCAGCCTCTGTCAGCTCTCCAGGGTGTCCCGCACCATGAGGGACGTCTGCGCCAGCCTGCTGCAGATGCGGGGCATGGTGGTCCTGCTGTGGGAGAAGAAACGGCGGGAAGACGGGTCGCCATCGTGGCAGATCACGGACAAGGTGTGTTTACTGCGCTTTAAAGGTCTTGGTAGTTTTGGAAACATTTTGTACTGGTGACGCTTTAATGCTAATGCTAATGCTAATGGTTTAATTTCATTAGAACATGCATCAGATTCCAATTGAGTGCATCCCATAATCAGTTCCCAGTTCCACATGTCCAAAAGGAGTAGGAAGAAGCAAAGCTTATTAAATCCTACCCCTCCATCTGGTACTTTTACAATCACTAACTCTTACATTTGTTCACTTCCTGCTTTCCTAATATAGTTTATTTTTTTTCAATTTTATTTTTGTCACCTACTTTTGAATAATAGATTGTAGTAGCGCTCGAATTCTTAATTTTTTTATACTTAATTTTTTTATTATAAAATGCATAATGAATTAAAATTATTTTTACAAATGAGAATTAAAAATACACACTTTAAAGAATGAAAAATAAATAATTATTTACACAATAATATTCACGTATGTGGAAATAAATTCCACATCTAAGCATAACTATGCATGTGATTCTATTATCATTTAAAAACATGAAAAAAACCCATAAAAATATTACAAATAAATTGATGACATATTGTAGTCTTGGCTATAATTCCATCCCTTAATAATCTTTGTTTTAGTCTGTGCTAATAAACTAATAAAAAGTTCACTACGACATTTAATCCTACCCAAGTCTCGCAGTGACAGCCCTTCAAAATAAAGTTCACCAAATTTCATCCCAATTTGAGTCGCATTTTTTTTAATTTTAATTTTTCCAACAGGTGTGGCGCTTCAGCACGGCGTTCGGCACGGTCAACGAGTGGAAGTTCGCCAACATCACCAGCATGGCCGACCACCTGAAGACGTGCAAGTTCAACACGGTGGCGCGGCGCGAGGAGGCCATCCCGCTGCCCTGCATGTGCTTCACCCGCGAGCTCACCAAGGAGGGCAGGTGTTTACGCTCGGTCCTCAAGCCCGTGGCCTGAGTGACCCCCCCCCCCCCCCACCTCACCCTACGATAAGAATGAGTAATAACGATAATGTGTTTACAGAAGTACCACCTGATATTCTCCTAAGCGATGCTGCAACCTGACGGCTTGAACCAAACCACTGTTGTGTACATAATCACTGAGTAGTATTTTTTATACACCATAACGTCAGTACTGTGGTACATCGGTGGGGGTGGGCGGGCCGACTCCGAAGACTCTGTCCGAACGACACAGGAAATGACCGTGTCCCGTTCCGACGGTGTTGCGTGAAAAAAAGTCCCCAACGAGCGGTCGCTAGAAACGGGTTCCACGCTCATCATTTTTTCAGGCTGGTGGATTAGGAAGTAGAGCGTCAAAGTAAAAACGACACGGGCAATCGAGATGACCATTTCATTCGGTTATTATGATTATTATGATTATTATGATTATTATTATTATTATCGGCGGATTTTTGCCTTTTGCCGTCAGATAGTATATGAGAGTTTTTGCCCTGTTTTTTGACTTTTCGATGCTCTGCTTACAATCGGGTTACAATCCGCCGGCGTCTTCATTGCAGGGGTGTCCAAAGGTGGGGGGGGGTCACATAGTGAACAATAAAAGGACGCCACCTTTGATAACGGCCATATCTGTTTTTGTCATATGGCTGAAAACCTCACTTCCTCCATTTTGGCTGTTGTTTTTTTTTGTTGTTTTTTTTTAAAGAGTCAACATTTTCCCATACCTACTGTCATTTTCTTGAATTTTGGAAAATATAATATTTTTTTTTCTAATATTTCAGCTGTAGTTTACTCAACTTTTTTCACTTTTTGCATATTTTGACTTTTTTTTCCTTTCTTTTTTTTAATTCTTTATTCTTTATTTGTACAATTGCAGCTGTTTGTTTTTTATTCCTGCTGTTTTCTTTATTCTCACATTTTCAACTTCACTCCAGTAGTATCACTTTTTCATTTTTGTTTCTTATATTAGGACTTTAAAAAAATGTTTTTAAAATTATATATTATAATAGAATTAGTTGTATATATTTTTCCAAAAATTACAACATTAGTTTTTTTTATAATGCGGCTTTAAAAACGCTTTAATATTTCAAATTTATGCAACTAAAATGACGTTATTCTGACTTTCTCATGAGTTTGTCTCATCATATTTTTACTTAATTTCCTTTTTTTTTTTTTTTTTTTTTTTTTTTTACAAAAAAGTGTAGTATTCTTGTTGAGTTCTCTTCGTAGGCCAAGAAAAAAAAGACTGACACAAACGGCCCAAGAACTGCACTTTGGACACCCCTTTGCTTTTCAATTTCTTGTACAGGAGTGGACACCGTTTCATATGCGCCACCCGCAGGGGGTTTATTGCAAATGTTTCTACTGAAAGCGCCGTGCCCATCTTGCCGTGTTAAAAAAAAAACAAAAAACAATAATAACTGAAATGAAATGTAGCAGGTGAGCGGTGAAGTATCGAAAGCTAAAGAAGAAGCGAGCGTCAGAAAACAACCTGCGGGCCAGGTCGTCTGGCAGCCGTCGAAGACCCTCGCCAGCCATACTTGACTTGACTACGGGTAGCGCAGGCGCGGCGGTCCGAGCGGGATGGGGGCGCTCCAGCAGCCCGATGGAAAAGTCGGAAGAGTTTTGTGGAAAGTAGCGCCTTGCCGTGTTTTTCTACCAACGTGCTGCGTTGTGGTTTTGTGATTTCCGCTGATGTGAGCAACGTGTTCAAAAAAAAAAAAAGTGTTTTTTTGTTTTTATATGTCAATTATTATTATTATTATTTTTTTTTTTTACAGTTAGTGGTACTCGGAAAGCCGCCCGCTTGTGGCGTCTTTCCAAGTGACGCATTTGCACATGAAGCATGTACTGTAAAATGTGGTGACGATTCCGCATGTGTTTGCTGACTTTAGTTCCTGGTAGGGTCGGGTTCTCAGGCACGGTGCGTTCAATGAGCACATCTTCACGTGAACGACCGGGAAAACAGAGGCTGGATTTTATTTGCTTTGTTTCTCCAGCAAGTTCGTGCAATCCTTCTTCATCACCTCGGTCGTGTTCAGCCTTCCTAGACGTTTTTATGATTGTTTTCACTCCAGCTGTGAAGTGTGCTTTCACCACCGTATGCCAGCTTCATTTCTTTCGACTTTTGAAGCGTTTTCTGAAGAAGAATAAAGAGGCTCCTCTTCTTTCTTTCTTGTTGCGCTTTTGTACAAAAACACATGCAGGCATGCTGACATACGACGAGATGGTATTTCAACATTATTATTATTTTTTAATTACCGTGGGATATGAGGGCCACATTTGGAAAAAAGAATTGAGAATAAAGTTCTAAACTTATTCGGGAAAAAATGCTGTAATGCCTTTGGTCAAAGTCCATTAGCTGTCTCAGGCAATGCCTGTAACAACAGAGCATGAAAACAATCAGTCAAATAAAGTTTTAAATTTACTGCAATGAAGTTGTAAATTTAGGAGAAATTTTTTTTAAAGAATACAAGAAAAAAGTCAAATTCTGAGAAAGTCGTTGATTTACTAAAAGTCGTAAATTAACTAGAAAAAAAGCAAATTTTTTAAATTTTGTAAATTAGGAGAAATAAAGTTTAAAATTAATTGCAACAAAGTCGTAAATTTATGAGAACATTTTTTTGTAAATTTACAATAAAATTTTACATTTTCAATAAGTCATAACTTGTGAAAAATACGTTGTAGATTCACAGGAATAAAGTTGCAATTTTTTGAGAAAAGTCATTGATTTACTAAACTAAAATGGTACATCCACAAGAAAAAAAGTTGTCGATTTACTCAAAGTCGTAAATCATGACAAAGAAAAAAGTTGTAAGCTGTCTCAGGCAATGCCTGTTACAACAGAGCATGAAAATAATCAGTCAAGTCGTAAATTAATAGAAATAAAGTTTTAAATTGACTGCAATGAAGTCATAAATTTAGGAGAAAGGTTGTAAATAATTTACTACACTAAAATGGTCAATTTACAGGAAAAATGTCATAAATTATGAGAAATAAAGTTGTGAATTCATGAGAATAAAGTTGTACATTTACAAGGAAAAAGTGGTCACATTACCTTTGCCCAAGGCCAAAGGTCACACAAGTACCCCTTTTACATAGCCGGCTCAGGCAATGCCTGATAAGACGGGAGCATGGGTTTTCCAAAATAAAATTTATGAGAAACAAAATTAGGAATAATCTAAATCAGGCGTATTAAAAACGAAAAGTAAATAATTAAAAAAAGGAAAAATAAACGGATAAATAACTGTGTTTCGTTTTAGTTGGCTTTTGTCTCGCATGCGCGGTATCGAATCGATTCCAAAATCCTCAGTATCGCCCACCACTATCACGAGCGCCAGTCGTAACGTCCCGCTGTCGTCATTACGCAAAGTGACGTCAAGACGTTCGTCCAATCAGGGAAGGCTCCAGCAGCTCCGGAAAGAAGCAGACGATATGGCAGCCTGGGGAGCGACTAGGTGGAACTTGCTTTGACGAAGACGACCACAAGCGGATTATGAAGACGCTTTGACATCCGCCGGAGATGATTTACCTAATCGTGATATCCGCTTTATCCGGAGCGGTGCTCACGTTGCTCTTGCAGTTGTTCCTGCTGTGCCGTAGGAGCCCGGAGCCCGTGAAGCGGACGGAGCAGTACGTCAAAGTAGTGGCTGACAAGGCGTTGAAGGATTACTTTAATACTCAACATGTCGATGCGGGCCAGCAGCAGGACGCCACGGCCTCGTCACGAGCGCCGGAAGTGACCGCCGGCAGCCCCAAACAACAACAACAACAACAACAACACGGCGACGCCGCCGACTCGGACAAAGCCGAGAGCTGTCATTTCCTGAATGCCATCTTCCTGTTCCTGTTCAGGGAGCTGCGGGACACTCCTGTGGTCAGACACTGGCTGACCAAGAAGATCAAGGTCGAGTTCGAAGAGCTGCTTCAGACAAAGACGGCGGGTCGACTTCTGGAGGGACTCAGCCTTCGAGACATTTCCCTCGGCGATTCGCTTCCGGTCTTCAAAACGGCCAAACTCATGAAGCCCGTCCACCTGAACGAGGACGGCATGCCGGAGGAACTGAACTTTGAAGTGGACATGGAGTACAACGGCGGCTTCCACCTGGCCATCGACGTGGACCTGGTCTTCTGGAAGTCCGCGTACCTGTTCGTCAAGATGCGGCGCGTGGTCGGGAGGCTGCGGCTGCAGTTCACGCGCCTGCCCTTCTCCCATTGGTCCTTCTCCTTCCTCGAGGACCCGCTCGTCGACTTTGAGGTCAAGTCCCAGTTTGAGGGAAGACCTCTTCCTCAGCTCACCTCCATCATCGTCAACCAGCTCAAAAGGGTCATCAAAAAGAAGCACACGCTACCCAACTACAAAATCAGGTCAGGTCATTGTTGTTTTTTATTTTATTTTATTTTATTTTATTTTATTTTATTTTATTTTATTTTATTTTATTTTATTTTATTTTATTTTATTTTATTTTATTTTATTTTATTTTATTTTATTTTATTTTATTTTTATTATTTTATTTTTATTATTTTATTTTTATTATTTTATTTTTATTATTTTTATTTTTATTTTATTATTTTTATTTTTATTTTATTATTATTATTTTTATTTTATTATTATTATTTTATTTTTATTATTATTATTTTATTTTTATTATTATTTTTTTTTATAGATTATAATTTTTTAAAATTGATTTTACATCTTTTACCCCCCAAAATATCTGACAAATTTCATATAATAGGGCAAAATCAGGCTAATAAGCAAGCCAATAAGCAGGCTAATACTAGCCTACTACTACTACTACTACTAGTAGTGGTAGTAATAATCAAAAGAAGAATAATGATAATAGTAATAATAATAGGCTAATTAATAATGATTATTATTAGAATATTTTAGGGGGACTTCAGCCCCCCCTAAAATGGTCTTTAACCCCGCTAAATAATTGTATATTTTTTATTGGTTAAAACCCTAACCCTAATTATTTACTTTTTTTAACAAAAAAATGTCTGACAAATTGTATATAATAGGGCAAAATCAGGCTAATAAGCAAGCCAATAAGCAGACTAATACTAGCCTACTACTACTACTACTACTACTACTACTACTAGTAGTGGTAGTAATAATCAGAAGAAGAATAATGATAATAGTAATAATAATAGGGCAAAAGCAGGCTAATAAGCAAGCCAATAAGCAGGCTAATACTAGCCTACTACTACTACTACTACTACTACTACTACTACTACTACTACTACTACTACTACTACTACTACTACACATTTCTCTCTTGTTTAAACACTCAAACTTCAAATTTCCTTTGAAATAGAAATTGTCACGGGAAATGCCTCTTCCATCTGGTGCCGTTCCACTGTACTGCGGCGTTTTTGTATCCTTGTTAAAACATATGGCTCCTGTCGTCTTTTTTTTCCTCTTTCTCCGAAGATTCATTTATTCCGTAACTTGTACCTTCTCTACAGAAGTCCAACTTTTGGGGACAGAATGGGGGGAGCATTGTGGGGGGGGGGGGGGGTTGTCAAGCATCTCACACGGTTAGCTAATTTGCTAGCGATGACCACAACAAGAGGCTACACAAATGGAGATGGATTGACAATGGTCTGCATCCAATCGGGACGCGGAACACAATGGGCGGTGCAGCCAGGATCTAGAGGGAAGAGAGAGAGAGACACATGCAGTCCAGTCTGGAACCAAGTCACCATGGTGTGGGCAAACTGTGGTCCGCAGTGGTCAGCGATAGTAAACAAGGCGTTAACATACGTACTCTTGATATCCAATTTCCAGTTTTATTGTCCATAGTTCACGTTGTTGTTGTAGCTGGACTACCCAGCATGCCTTGCGGGCATGTGGAAATGATCGTTTTAAGTTGCATTTTATGATTAGCGCCGAGGTGTTGATTTACGTGATGTATTCATTTGATGTGGGTTTTTTTTACGTTTTGTTGCACCGTGAGCAAATACGTGGACCGCGAGTAAAAAAAAAAAAATTTTAGTTATTAATATTTAATATTTAGTTGAACCAGTTGAGACCGTCTCTGATCCGTGTAGGAGAGGAAAACATCACCGATGTGAGCATCACCCACATTGGTGCATCAAGCGAGGGCGTGAGAGAGAAGATGATGTAATAGTGAGCACAGCTTCACCCTGGGATTTGGATGCTCCCCATGAGATGTAATCCAGCTATTACAGGAAACACTAGGATGTTCCTATCAGGGTTTTAGGCTGCTGATTCCAATACTGATCATCCGGGACCGAAATCGGCTGATACCATCACTTGGATTCATTATTCATTCATTCGTTTTATAGCGCTTATCCTCACGAGGGTCGCGGGGGTGCTGGAGCCTATCCCAGCTGTCTTGGGGCGAGAGGCGGGGTACACCCTGGACTGGTGGGCAGCCAATCCCAGGGCACATATAGACAAACAACCATTCACACTCACATTCATACCTATGGACAATTTGGAGTCGCTAATTAACCTAGCATGTTTTTTTTTTTTTTTACTTCTAAGGGCCAGTGGCATAATTAGGCCTATTTTAAAATGTTCTTAAGCTCCCCTAAATAATTTGATATTTTTTATTGATTTTTTTTATTTTAATTTTTTTTACAAAAAAAAATCTGACAAATTTTATATAATAGAAACTATTATAGAAACTAAAATTTCTTAAAATGTATAAAAGGTAAGTTAAAAATGTGAATGGCATGATATCAAAAACATGTTTTTTGAGGAATATCTGAATATGAAATGATAAAAAAAAATTAATTATGAAGATATTTCAAGAAAACAACCTAATCGGGTCATTTTTGACCCACTTATGGAAGGTTGGGGTAGTAACACAAAAACTAAAATGTCTTAAAATGTATAAAAGGTAAGTTAAAAATGTGAATGGCATGATATCAAAAACATGTTTTTTGAGGAATACCTGGAATATGAAATGATAAAAAAAAAATTTATTATGAAGATATTTCAAGAAAACAACCTAATCGGGTCATTTTTGACCCACTTATGGAAGGTTGGGGTAGTAACACAAAAACTACAATTTCTTAAAATGTATAAAAGGTAAGTTAAAAATGTGAATGGCATGATATCAAAAACATGTTTTTTGAGGAATACCTGGAATATGAAATGATAAAAAAAAAATTAATTATGAAGATATTTCAAGAAAACAACCTAATCGGGTCATTTTTGACCCACTTATGGAAGGTTGGGGTAGTAACACAAAAACTAAAATTTCTTAAAATGTATAAAAGGTAAGTTAAAAATGTGA
The DNA here is from genome assembly GCF_030265055.1 of Doryrhamphus excisus. Taxonomy (NCBI): domain Eukaryota; kingdom Metazoa; phylum Chordata; class Actinopteri; order Syngnathiformes; family Syngnathidae; genus Doryrhamphus; species Doryrhamphus excisus. The sequence goes on from NC_080484.1 coordinate 353,752, forward strand.
ATGGCATGATATCAAAAACATGTTTTTTGAGGAATACCTGGAATATGAAATGATAAAAAAAAAATTAATTATGAAGATATTTCAAGAAAACAACCTAACCGGGTCATTTTTGACCCACTTATGGAAGGTTGGGGTAGTAACACAAAAACTAAAATTTCTTAAAATGTATAAAAGGTAAGTTAAAAATGTGAATGGCATGATATCAAAAACATGTTTTTTGAGGAATACCTGGAATATGAAATGATTAAAAAAAATTTATTATGAAGATATTTCAAGAAAACAACCTAAGCGGGTCATTTTTGACCCACTTATGGAAGGTTGGGGTAGTAACACAAAAAGTAAAATTTCTTAAAATGTATAAAAGGTAAGTAAAAAATGTGAATGGCATGATATCAAAAACATGTTTTTTAGGAATACCTGGAATATGAAATGATAAAAAAAAATTAATTATGAAGATATTTGAAGAAAACAACCTGACCGGGTCATTTTTGACCCACTAATGCATCTAAGGGTTAATTGGCATTTGGTCCCAAATTTATGAAATCAAATAAAAAGCTACTGCAAAGTCGGGCCCACATTTGCAAAGCTTTGTCACCGAGCGACTGTCTAAATATTTTCCTCTCTCTGTTCGTCTTCAGATACAAGCCTTTCTTCCCATTCCAAGTGCAGCCTCCTCTGGGATTTTCTTCTGACTTGGAGCTGTCAGTCCAGGACAGCAGACTGGTGGAGGGCCGACTCAGAGTCACCCTTATTGAATGTAGCAGGTAATGTTCATGGCATGATGCTGCCGTGTGTACATATAATCGTGCATAACGTATATACTGTATGCCCCGTCACTGGTCCGTAATACGTAAATACGTATTTCCCATGATGTCCATTGTCGGCTAGCTCATATTAACTTGTTTTCTTGCGCTGGACTGCACAGAAAAATAAAAGAAAAATGTTTCAATTAAGGCTTACAAATGAAAAAAAGTGCAGTTCCCCTTTAAATAAACACTATGACTTTATTCCCATAATATTTTGACTTTATTCAATTTAATATTCTAATCTTTCCTTTGTTTTTCCTAATCTTACAACTATTAAAAATAATATTTCAATATCAATATTCCACCTCAGTTTTTCTTGTATTAATATTTATATTTTATATTTTATATTATTTATTTATTATTTTGTGTATTAAAGTAATGTTATATTTTTAAGAATAATGTATTTATCCTTATGTGCAAACTTTGGGGACATGGTGCACTTTGTACTGATGCTGTTGCATTGACTTAGTGAGCCCAGCAGGGGGCAGCAGATTCCTGAAAATGTGCTCATTGGTTGCCATTGTTCCCACTCCGGTCATCTTTTGCAATCCAAATACTGCCTGCTGTAGTACTATGGCTGTGTTCTGAAAATGCAATAATGGAAGGATGTCAGCCACCAGGGTGCAGGCTAGTGACCCCGGTGACCCCAAAGAGCTTCTATCACACGATGAGGAGAGGGGTGCACTTCCTCAGCTCACCATATTGGACCTGTAGGCCTCTTTAAGAGGAAGGCTGAGGTGCAGCTCATGTGTACGATGCAGATGCAGCATTGATAACTGATGTATAAATATTGTGAAATATACTTCCACACTATAGTGGAACACGTTTGTATGAACATGAATTCAAGTGTGGTAGAATTTGAAGCGGTTATCTGGTTACTTTTGTACCAGCATTACAAAAATAAGCTTTAAATTTCCACATGAATGGCAATTTGTATGCCTGAAATGCTTTTATAACACAAAATGTACTTTAAATACGCACGTGGTCCTTATAATAATAGGCTGTAGTCAACCAGGAAACAGCCATCATTAATTAATTCCTGAAAAACGTTTGCAATAATAAGGGAATGGATGGGAATGGTTTTGGTTGGGAACTGATATTTTCCTGAAACTTACCTATTTTCTACTGTTGATTACTAAATAATGGAAAAATATAGAAACTTCACAAAAAGCTGCTTTTAGTTGGGAACTGATATTTTCCTGAAACTTGCCTATGTTCTCCTGCTGATTACTAAAGAACGGAAAAAAGTACAAACAAACTTTTGAGGAAAGATGAAGCGTCTAGTCTTTCTTAAGGTAGGTTCCATGTTTACATAGCTATAGAACATATGTCCCATGTTCTGCTGTTGATTACTAAAGAATGGAAACATATAGAAACTTCAGAAAAAGCTGGTTTTAGTTGGGAACTGATATTTTCCTGAAACTTACCTATATTCTACTGCCGATGACAAAAGAATGGAAAACTATAGAAACTTCACCAAAAGCTGGTTTTAGTTGGGAACTGATATTTTCCTGAAACTTACCTATGTTCTGCTGTTGACTACTAAAGAATGGAAAAATATAAAAACTTCACAAAAAGCTACTTTTAGTTGGGAGCTGATATTTTCATGAAACCTACCTATGTTCTACTGTTGACTACTAAAGAATGGAAAAATATAAAAACTTCACAAAAAGCTGTTTTTAGTTAGGAACTGATATTTTCCTGAAACTTACCCATGTTCTACTGCCGATTCCAAAAGAATGGAAAACTATAGAAACTTCACAAAAAGCTGCTTTTAGTTGGGAACTGATATTTTCCTGAAACTTACCTATGTTCTCCTGCTGATTACTAAAGAACGGAAAAAAGTACAAACAAACTTTTGAGGAAAGATGAAGCGTCTAGTCTTTCTTAAGGTAGGTTCCATGTTTACATAGCTATAGAACATATGTCCCATGTTCTGCTGTTGATTACCAAAGAATGGAAACATATAGAAACTTCACAAAAAGCTACTTTTAGTTGGGAACTGATATTTTCCTGAAACTTACCTATATTCTACTGCCGATTACAAAAGAATGGAAAACTATAGAAACTTCACCAAAAGCTGGTTTTAGTTGGGAACTGATATTTTCCTGAAACTTACCCATGTTCTACTGCCGATTCCAAAAGAATGGAAAACTATAGAAACTTCACAAAAAGCTGCTTTTAGTTGGGAACTGATATTTTCCTGAAACTTACCTATGTTCTCTTGTTGATTACTAAATAATGGACAAATATATAAAGTTCACAAAAAGCTACTTTTAGTTGGGAGCTGATATTTTCCTGAAACCTACCTATGTTCTACTGTTGACTACTAAAGAATGGAAAAATATAAAAACTTCACAAAAAGCTGTTTTTAGTTAGGAACTGATATTTTCCTGAAACTTACCCATGTTCTACTGCCGATTCCAAAAGAATGGAAAACTATAGAAACTTCACCAAAAGCTGGTTTTAGTTGGGAACTGATATTTTCCTGAAACTTGCCTATCTTCTACTGTTGATTACTAAATAATGGAAAAATATAGAAACTTCACAAAAAGCTGCTTTTAGTTGGGAACTGATATTTTCCTGAAACTTGCCTATGTTCTCCTGCTGATTACTAAAGAACGGAAAAAAGTACAAACAAACTTTTGAGGAAAGATGAAGCGTCTAGTCTTTCTTAAGGTAGGTTCCATGTTTACATAGCTATAGAACATATGTCCCGTGTTCTGCTGTTGATTACTAAAGAATGGAAACATATAGAAACTTCAGAAAAAGCTGGTTTTAGTTGGGAACTGATATTTTCATGAAACTTACCTATATTCTACTGCCGATGACAAAAGAATGGAAAACTATAGAAACTTCACCAAAAGCTGGTTTTAGTTGGGAACTGATATTTTCCTGAAACTTACCTATGTTCTGCTGTTGACTACTAAAGAATGGAAAAATATAAAAACTTCACAAAAAGCTACTTTTAGTTGGGAGCTGATATTTTCCAGAAACCTACCTATGTTCTACTGTTGACTACTAAAGAATGGAAAAATATAAAAACTTCACAAATAGCTGTTTTCAGTTTGGAACTGATATTTTCCCGAAACTTACCCATGTTCTACTGCCGATTCCAAAAGAATGGAAAACTATAGAAACTTCACAAAATGCTGCTTTTAGTTGGGAACTGATATTTTCCTGAAACTTACCTATGTTCTCTTGTTGATTACTAAATAATGGACAAATATATAAAGTTCACAAAAAGCTACTTTTAGTTGGGAGCTGATATTTTCCTGAAACCTACCTATGTTCTACTGTTGACTACTAAAGAATGGAAAAATATAAAAACTTCACAAAAAGCTGTTTTCAGTTAGGAACTGATATTTTCCCGAAACTTACCCATGTTCTACTGCCGATTCCAAAAGAAGGGAAAACTATAGAAACTTCACAAAAAGCTGCTTTTAGTTGGGAACTGATATTTTCCTGAAACTTACCTATGTTCTCCGGTTGATTACTAAATAATGGACAAATATATAAAGTTCACAAAAAGCTGCTTTTAGTTGGGAGCTGATATTTTCCTGAAACTTACCTATGTTCTCCTGTTGATTACTAAATCATGGACAAATATATAAAGTTCACAAAAAGCTGCTTTTAGTTGGGAGCTGATATTTTCCTGAAACTTACCTATGTTCTACTGTTGATTACTAAATAATGGACAAATATATAAAGTTCACAAAAAGCTGCTTTTAGTTGTGCTAACACCCAGTCCATGCTAGTGTGGCTGGTAGTTGAATGGAAATACCCTGATTGATACCCTTGTGTGCACCGCCTGTTTCATAAGTCAACAGTCACATCAGAAACTCAACCAATGTGCTGCTCTCAATTTATTTCACACAAACATTGACTCTGAACACGGAAATAGCAGTAGTAGTACACAGGCTCTTAATATAAACAATGTGGTGTTCGTACTTTGGAAATTGGGCATGGGTGCGTAGCGACAGCAACCTTTCGGTTAATCTTAACGTTGCACTTTTTTTTGGTCCCGTGCTGCAGACTCTTCATCCTGGGCTCGTATGACAGAGAAACCTACGTCCACTGCACTCTAGAGCTGAGCAGTCACCAGTGGAAGGAGAAGACTCGCAGCTCCATCAAACGAGTGAGTACCCGCCATTATCCTTCATTTCCACGTTATTAGACGCAGCGAGCGCAACAGCAGCAAGTCTTTGCAGGAATGTGGACACTTAAATGAGAATTATTGCGAAGTATTGCTTTCTAAATGCGGACAGATGGACATTCATTGTGGCGGAACACAATTATTTTCTTGCATGCCTCGTTCTGGCCTCACCTGGTCTTATTGACACATTAATACAAATTTTCATCGTCAACACCCATTTTCATCGTCCGTCTATTTACGAGATTAGCCCCTTTGGTGACATTTTATTCACATTGAACGGGAACATTTTCAGACCCGGAGGCAAACCGTTTCTAATTGCAGCAATTTTGAGACATGACAGTTATCACTAATGAGCGTTTTAGTGTTTTAGAAATGCCAGCCCTAACTACTGGAGGCTGCTGGCTTAGCCATGTTCTACTGTTGATTACTAAAGAATGGAAAAAGCTAGAAACTTGACTAAACGTTGGTTTTAGTTGGGAACTGATATTTTCCTGAAACTTACCTATGTTCTGCTGTTGATTCCTAAAGAATGGAAAAATTACTAAAGAATGGAAAAATTACTAAAGAATGGAAAAATATAGAAACTTCATGAAAAGATGGTTTTAGTTGGGAACTGATATTTTCCTGAAACTTACCTATGTTCTGCTGTTGATTCCTAAAGAATGGAAAAATTACTAAAGAATGGAAAAATTACTAAAGAATGGAAAAATATAGAAACTTCATGAAAAGATGGTTTTAGTTGGGAACTGATATTTTCCTAAAACTTACCCATGTTCTGCTGTTGATTCCTAAAGAATGGAAAAATTACTAAAGAATGGAAAAATTACTAAAGAATGGAAAAATATAGAAACTTCATGAAAAGATGGTTTTAGTTGGGAACTGATATTTTCCTGAAACTTACCTATGTTCTGCTGTTGATTCCTAAAGAATGGAAAAATTACTAAAGAATGGAAAAATTACTAAAGAATGGAAAAATTACTAAAGAATGGCAAAATATAGAAACTTCATGAAAAGATGGTTTTAGTTGGGAACTGATATTTTCCTGAAACTTACCTATGTTCTGCTGTTGATTCCTAAAGAATGGAAAAATTACTAAAGAATGGAAAAATTACTAAAGAATGGAAAAATTACTAAAGAATGGAAAAATATAGAAACTTCATGAAAATATGGTTTTAGTTGGGAACTGATATTTTCCTGAAACTTACCTATGTTCTGCTGTTGATTCCTAAAGAATGGAAAAATTACTAAAGAATGGAAAAATTACTAAAGAATGGAAAAATTACTAAAGAATGGCAAAATATAGAAACTTCATGAAAAGATGGTTTTAGTTGGGAACTGATATTTTCCTGAAACTTACCTATGTTCTGCTGTTGATTCCTAAAGAATGGAAAAATTACTAAAGAATGGAAAAATTACTAAAGAATGGAAAAATATAGAAACTTCATGAAAATATGGTTTTAGTTGGGAACTGATATTTTCCTGAAACTTACCTATGTTCTGCTGTTGATTCCTAAAGAATGGAAAAATTACTAAAGAATGGAAAAATTACTAAAGAATGGAAAAATATAGAAACTTCATGAAAAGATGGTTTTAGTTGGGAACTGATATTTTTCTGAAACTTACCTATGTTCTGCTGTTGATTCCTAAAGAATGGAAAAATTACTAAAGAATGGAAAAATTACTAAAGAATGGAAAAATATAGAAACTTCATGAAAAGATGGTTTTAGTTGGGAACTGATATTTTCCTGAAACTTACCTATGTCCTACTGCCTATTACAAAAGAATGGAAAACTATAGAAACACTCGTCCCCACCAGTGACATTTGAAGTACCTGAAGGATGCTCTGTGTTGCTTATCATAGAGTGGTACAGTACCGCTCTTTGTCCAATTGGGGGCAGTAAAAACTTACCCCCCACCCCCACTTGCTTGGTCACCTCTGTTGCTACCTCATAGAATGTTTACCTGCACACAGCTATCCAGTCCATAATAATGTCAACACAAGACCAACCATTAGTGCAGCCCTGATGGAAAACAGGATATTCCCTTTGTGTTAATAAGTACACAGAGAAGCAGTTTCAAGGTGGCATTTGAGCCTGATTTATCAGGCGTCCCCAGTCTGCATGTCCCCAGCAGGTCACCGTAGTAAGGATCACAAGGTCTGCCATCTGGAAAAGGTCAAATCACACTCACATCTCCTGCATTATTTTCTCCTTTGTACTCAAGATGGCCCTTATGAGCGATTTATTCCGTCTTGAGTCTGGATGGTTTGTGGCTGTTAAGACTATTTCACAGATCTATCTCTGTGTCTCGAGTCTTAACATCTGAATTATTGGTCCTTTTAATGAGCTTACCAAATATGTCGCTCCCATTGAGTGGTATTACATATAGTGGTATCAGTGCATAGATACTAAGGGTGTGGAAAATAATGCTAATGGTAATGGTTTTATTTCATTTGAACAGTGCATCAGATTCCAATTGAGTGCATCCCATAATCAGTTCCCAGTTCCACATGTCCAAAAGGAGTAGGAAGAAGCAAAGCTTATTAAATCCTACCCCTCCATCTGGTACTTTTACAATCACTAACTCTTACATTTGTTCACTTCCTGCTTTCCTAATATAGTTTATTTTTTTCAATTTTATTTTTGTCACATACTTTTGAATAATAGATTGTAGTAGCGCTCGAATTCTTCTTAATTTTTTTTATACTTAATTTTTTTTATTATAAAATGCATAATGAATTAAAATTATTTTTACAAATGAGAATTAAAAATACACACTTTAAAGAATGAAAAATAAAGAATTATTTACACAATAATATTCACGTATGTGGAAATAAATACCACATCTAAGCATAACTATGCATGTGATGATTCTATTATCATTTAAAAACATGAAAAAAACCCATAAAAATATTACAAATAAATTGATGACTTATTTTTATTTTTATTTTTATTTTTATTTTTATTTTTATTTTTATTTTTATTTTTATTTTTATTTTTATTTTTATTTTTATTTTTATTTTTATTTTTATTTTTATTTTTATTTTTATTTTTATTTTTATTTTTATTTTTATAAATTAATAAATATATTTAAATCAATTTTAATTTTAATTGATTTAAATTTTGTAGTACAAGGTAATCGATATTAATCGATACATGGATGCTCATGCGCGCGGTGCGAGTTCATTGGCTCATTCACTAGGTATGGATGCAATTGACGGGTGAAATCTCGATTCATCACGATGCGTTTGTGGGTATCGGCAAAATCCGATTCAAGCGGCGTTTTATTAATGTTCAAAGAACGGCGTAAAGCTGGACAAAACGTCCATCATTTGCAAAGAATGCCGCGTTAAGAAGCCGTACAACAGCAGCACTACAAACATGCAGACCCCCCCTTAGAAAGGGGACACCCCAACAAGTCTACCGCCGCCTCCCCGTCTAGTTCCTCGCCGGACACCGGGGAAGAACATTTTATTTCTATTTTAGGATGCTTTCGGTTAATGTGGTTAATCTTCTATTTTATATAAATAACACTAGACTGTTTGAATCGTGCGTAGTCATTTAATTGCACTTTTCTGGTGAGTTGGTCTTGCTTTGTAAGGCCTTTCATCAGGAGTGGTAGTGTTTTCTGGTTCTTCCGCATCATCGGCAATATATCAAATTTCATTTCTTTGTTTTGTCACAGAGTTTGATCCAAGGGCTTGATAGAAATAGCTTAGAGCCAGTTGATAAGCAGCATGCCTTTCTGGTGCCGCAAGATTTTATCAATCAAATTTCCGCTGATTTTGGTCTAGCTGGGAAGCCTCTGTATGTTACAATCAAGTGTATTTTTACACCTCTGTTGAAGATGATTCAGAGGTGCCCAAAATGCAGCCTGAGGGCCATTTTAAGGACCTCAGCTGTTTTTTTTTTAACTGGCCGGCGGCACATTCTAAAAGTGTAATTAGAGTAATTAATTAAAGTGTAAAAGTGTAATCTAAGAGAGTTGCAATTTCACTAAAATGAAGTAATATTATTAGGAAGTAGATCAATGTCATTTTAGTAGCATTACGTGGAAATACGTGGCTATATAAACATTTTCGTTTTCGTTGTTTAGTCATCAGCAGTAGAACAAAGGTAAGTTTCAGGAAAATATCAGTTCCCAACTAAAAGCAGCTTTTTGTGAGGTTTATACCTTTTTCATTTCTTTAGTAATCAGCAGTAAAATACAGGTACGTTTCAGGAAAATATCAGTTCCCAACTAAAAGCAGCTTTATCTGAGGTTTATACCTTTTTCATTTCTTTAGTCATCAGCAGTAAAATACAGGTACGTTTCAGGAAAATATCAGTTCCCAACTAAAAGCAGCTTTTTGTGAGGTTTATACCTTTTTCCTTTCTTTAGTAATCAGAAGTAGAATACAGGTAAGTTTCAGGAAAATATCAGTTCCCAACTAAAAGCAGCTTTTTGTGAGGTTTATAACTTTTTCATTTCTTTAGTAATCAGTAGTAAAATACAGGTACGTTTCAGGAAAATATCAGTTCCCAACTAAAAGCAGCTTTTTGTGAGGTTTATACCTTTTTCCTTTCTTTAGTAATCAGAAGTAGAATACAGGTAAGTTTCAGGAAAATATCAGTTCCCAACTAAAAGCAGCTTTTTGTGAGGTTTATACCTTTTTCATTTCTTTAGTCATCAGCAGTAAAATACAGGTACGTTTCAGGAAAATATCAGTTCCCAACTAAAAGCAGCTTTATCTGAGGTTTATACCTTTTTCATTTCTTTAGTCATCAGCAGTAAAATACAGGTAGGTTTCAGGAAAATATCAGTTCCCAACTAAAAGCAGCTTTTTGTGAAGTTTATACATTTTTAATTTCTTTATTAATCAGCAGTAGAATACAGGTAATTTTCAGGAAAATATCAGTTCCCAACTAAAAGCAGCTTTATCTGAGGTTTATACCTTTTTCATTTCTTTAGTCATCAGCAGTAAAATACAGGTACGTTTCAGGAAAATATCAGTTCCCAACTAAAAGCAGCTTTATCTGAGGTTTATACCTTTTTCATTTCTTTAGTCATCAGCAGTAAAATACAGGTACGTTTCAGGAAAATATCAGTTCCCAACTAAAAGCAGCTTTTGTGAAGTTTATACATTTTTCATTTCTTTATTAATCAGCAGTAGAATACAGGTAAGTTTCAGGGAAATATCAGTTCCCAACTAAAAGCAGCTTTTTGTGAAGTTTATACCTTTTTCCTCTTTTTAATAATCAGCAGTAGAATACAGGTAATTTTCAGGAAAATATCAGTTCCCAACTAAAAGCAGCTTTTTGTGAAGTTTATACATTTTTCCTTTCTTTATTCATCAGCAGTAGAATACAGGTAAGTTTCAGGGAAATATCAGTTCCCAACTAAAAGCAGCTTTTGTGAAGTTTATACATTTTTCATTTCTTTATTAATCAGCAGTAGAATACAGGTAAGTTTCAGGGAAATATCAGTTCCCAACTAAAAGCAGCTTTTTGTGAAGTTTATACCTTTTTCCTCTTTTTAATAATCAGCAGTAGAATACAGGTAATTTTCAGGAAAATATCAGTTCCCAACTAAAAGCAGCTTTTTGTGAAGTTTATACATTTTCCCTTTCTTTATTCATCAGCAGTAGAATACAGGTAAGTTTCAGGGAAATATCAGTTCCCAACTAAAAGCAGCTTTTGTGAAGTTTATACATTTTTCATTTCTTTATTAATCAGCAGTAGAATACAGGTATGTTTCAGGGAAATATCAGTTCCCAACTAAAAGCAGCTTTTGTGAAGTTTATACATTTTTCATTTCTTTATTAATCAGCAGTAGAATACAGGTATGTTTCAGGGAAATATCAGTTCCCAACTAAAAGCAGCTTTTTGTGAAGTTTATACATTTTTCATTTCTTTATTAATCAGCAGTAAAATACAGGTAGGTTTCAGGGAAATATCAGTTCCCAACTAAAAGCAGCTTTTGTGAAGTTTATACATTTTTCATTTCTTTATTAATCAGCAGTAGAATACAGGTATGTTTCAGGAAAATATCGGTTTCCAACTAAAAAAGAAGGGGAAAAAACATAATTTTATGAAAAGATGCATTTCAAGCATGATTTTCACTTTGGCATTAATATTTAGTGCTTTTGTGACAGCACAAATATCTAAACAACTACACTAGCATAAACAACACAAAAAGGGGTTTAATATAAAATAATATAATAATAATATAATAATAATATTAAATAATAATAATAATAAATATATATATATTTACCAGTGTAACACCATGAACAATTTAGAATTGTCACATTTGGAAATGAACTATGTGTATGCACGTTATTCGTTATCTGAATCCCAATTCCAGCCCTCGGCCTTTCCCATTTGTATTACCCCTACCCCTAAAAAAAGCGAGGGCCAAGGGGAAGCGGCACGCCACCTGATGCTCGTTATGTCATCACCCTTCACCGCTTTCTGGCCGTGACGTAGGCAGATGTGACAGTTACAGCCTTTCTAAAAATGTTTCCTACCACAAAGAACGCACCATAAATGTCATTTTTATATAGAAGCCTTTTTTTCTCAACTGTGACATCCATGGCCAAACGACAAACATCTTCCAAGCAGCATTCTTAACAACATCACTTGAGCTCAGACGGCGTCCGACGGTAAGAATAACGGAGTGACATGATCACTGGTAGGCGGGGACTATGTCAGACGTGTTTGCGCATATGCCCGCTTGACTCGCTCGCCAGCCCTCTTATTTGATGCTTAGTGACAGCTTTGACTGAGCAGTGATGCGTTTGTGCGCGCGTGTGCTCACACATCATCACATCACGGCTTCATCCGGCAGCCCCGGCGGGACTTTGATTGGACCGGCTTGATCAAAGCGCTTTCTGTTAAAAATAAAAACATGACCGTGGATGGATGCATAGGTACTGTTGCTCGGGGGCGTGCTGACATTTTGCATGGACTCAGCAATCGATGAGTGTGTATGAGAGACGCACATGATATGAGGTCCAGGTCCAATCAGGATTTGAATACAACTTTATTTCCTAAGCTTGATGTGTTGATGGAACACTTCCCTGTGCCTTGAAAATGCACGCCACTTAATTGAACAGGGCCTTGGCAGTGGTTCAGATGATACTCGTGTTCTCTCTGTAAATTTGATTGTAGCCCAGGTGGTCCACGCGGAAGACCACCCCGTATTCAGAGGGATGTTACTCGGCCCTGTTTTGTAACATGACATTTCAAACGCATCTTGAAAAAAATTCCAACTTTTCAATGACCGTATGATCATTTCAACTAGGAATGGGCTTCAATTTCATTTATGTACAGTGGAACCTTGGTTAGCATCATTGATTTTGGTCTAGCTGGGAAGCCTCTGTATGTTACAATCAAGTGTATTTTTACGCCTCTGTTGAAGATGATTCAGAAGTGCCCAAAATGCAGCCTGAGGGCCATTTTAAGGACCTCAGCTGTTTTTTTTTTAACTGGCCGGCGGCACATTCTAAAAGTGTAATTTAACAAGAAAACTATAACAACAAAAATGGACAAGAATAAAGTCAAAATATGAACTGAAAAGCATTGTAATCTAAGAGAGTTGCAATTTCACTAAAATGGAGTAATATTATTAGGAAGTAGATCAATGTCATTTTAGTAGCATTACGTGGAAATACGTGGCTATACATTTTCGTTTTCGTTGTTTAGTAATCAGCAGTAGAACAAAGGTAAGTTGCAGGAAAATATCAGTTCCCAACTAAAAGCAGCTTTTTGTGAGGTTTATAACTTTTTCATTTCTTTAGTCATCAGCAGTAAAATACAGGTACGTTTCAGGAAAATATCAGTTCCCAACTAAAAGCAGCTTTTTGTGAGGTTTATACCTTTTTCCTTTCTTGAAAAAAATTCCAACTTTTCAATGACCGTATTATCATTTCAACTAGGAATGGGCTTTCATTTAATGGGGATTTCATTTATGTACAGTGGAACCTTGGTTAGCATCATTGATTTGTTACGACTCTAACCAAAACATATTTAACCAAATACAATTAGATCCCATAAGAAACCATGTAAATCCAATAAAGCCAAAACGTTAACACCAAATTATATAATACTTATTAATAAAAGTGTTGCGCAAAGCTATCAGTATTGTTGGAGTTTATCTCCACGTACGGCGACAAATTTCATAGTGAGGATGGATGATGCCGATTTTTTGTTAATGCTATACGATGGATATACTACAACAAGGAACTTAACCAATGCTAATGCTTATTATGTTATTATTTCTTATTGTTGCTTATCATGTCTACTATATGGTAATGGTAATGGTTTAATTTCATTTGAACATGCATCAGATTACAATTGAGTGCATCCCATAGGGATGGCTTAGCCATGTTCTACTGTTGATTACCAAAGAATGGAAAAAGGTAGAAACTTCACTAAAAGCTGGTTTTAGTTGGGAACTGATATTTTCCTGAAACTTACTTATGTTCTCCTGCTGATGACTAAAACATGGAAAAATTACTAATTTAATTTAAGTTTTGTTTTTTTTGTATGTATTTTTATTTTATTTATTTTTATTTTTATTATTGTTATTATTATAAATTATATATTATGTATTATTATAAAGTTTATTAATTTTTTTATTTTATTTTTTGTCACGTACCAAAGTACGAGGTGATATGACCATACAATGAGGTGATATGAGTATAAAAGTGACTATGGGGGTGTTATTTAATGCCTACAGGGCTCTAATAATGTAAAAAAAATGTTTTTAGAATGTCTTAAACAGGTTTTCTATGCTCTAACTACAAAAAAAAATATTCAATTTATTAATATAAAAATATAAATTCATCTATTGTGGTCAGGGCTGGAACCAATGAACCGTGATGAACAAGGACTGGATAAGGGATAAGGGAGGCGGGGTATACCCTGGACTGGTGGCCAGCCAATCACAGGCTTTCCAGACCATTCCAGCGATAAAGCTCCAGCTTGCATGTGATCCCAAACAGGATATGCAGTCAAGAAAATGGATGCATGTTTTAAGGACTATTTAAAAAAAGTGTCTGTCATGTTGACATACCCCAGTAATACCAAAACTTCCTATCACCTTTGGTCACACCGACTGATTTGAAGCAGATGACACATTATCATCCTGTTTCCATTGTTCCGGGGCCAATTACGCACCCTATTCTAATTCTGTTTGACAATTTGTGGCGGCACAGCGAAAATTCGATTAAAGACAAGCGATTTTCCCCACAACCTGTTTTTGTTTGCTTGTAATCACTTCTTCCAGTGATCAATTCACCTCAAGGGCGAAAGTAGATTGGGCAGCCGCTGTGTGCATGACGGACAGAGGCGCAGCCACATTACAGCTTTCCTGCTATTTCCTTTGGCTGCTCCTATAGCACGTGCTCTCATTAGTCAGGAAATGACATGGTAGCGGCTGCCTGTCAGTTTTGGCGCTGCTAATACCCACGCTGATGACTCATTAGTCACATACTGTACGTAACCACAGATACTTGACAATGTAGATAGCCATTGGTGTATTTATTTGGCTTGGATTCCAAATCATAGCTTTTTTAGTAGTGCATGACCTTTTGTTTTATTGAACCAGCGTTTGGCGTCTTCATTATGTAACTTGCATAACTTCAAAGTCTGAGACATAAAACAAGCTCTTGATTTCATTTGAGATGACCGTGAATGTTCCATTTTTGGATCAGAAAGCTCTCATGACGTCGATGTGTCTTACATCACTTTTATTTACAGCGATGGTCCTAGTTGAGTTTATTATTATTATTATTAAGTATGCGCATTGCAGTTCAATTAATGGTAATGGTAATGGTAATGATTTAATTTCATTTGAACATGCATCAGATTCCAATTGAGTGCATCCCATAATCAGTTCCCAGTTCCACATGTCCAAAAGGAGTAGGAAGAAGCAAAGCTTATTAAATCCTACCCCTCCATCTGGTACTTTTACAATCACTAACTCTTACATTTGTTCACTTCCTGCTTTCCTAATATAGTTTAAGTTGTTTTTTATTTTTATTTTTATTTTTATTTTTATTTTTATTTTTATTTTTATTTTTATTTTTATTTTTATTTTTATTTTTATTTTTATTTTTATTTTTATTTTTATTTTTATTTTTATTTTTATTTTTATTTTTATTATTTTTTTTTTATTTTTTTATTTTTATTTTTATTTTTACAAGGGTTAGGGTTAGGGTTAGGGTTAGGGTTAGGGTTATAGGTGATATGACCTTATTAAATCCTACCCCTCCATCTGGTACTTTTACAATCAGTAACTGTTACATTTGTTCACTTCCTGCTTTCCTAATATAGTTTAAGTTTTTTTTTTATTAATTTTTGTAATTATTAAAAAAATATTATTAAATATTATTGTTATAAATGTTTTTTAAATTTAAAATTATTAAAAATTCAAAATAAAATTTAAAAACAGCTGTTTGAAGATGAACTATATCAGCAAGTTGAAGTATTTGTCATTTTACAAATAAGGAGTTAGTATGTTCTCTGTAGGCGGCATTATGAATTATCCTTACTGACCTTTTTTGCAGTACATTTAGCCAGTGAAGATTGCTTTTATAGTTATTAGCCCATATTTCCACACAATAAGTAAGATATGGTAGAACCAGAGAGCAATAAAGAGTGTGGAGTGATTTCTGATTGAGAACAAATTTAGCTTTGTTCAATATTGAAATATTTCTGTCCACCTTATGTTGTATATTTGTAATATGAGGTTTCCAGATCATATTTTCATCTATTGTGATCCCCAGAAATGTATTTTCCTTCACCCTTTCAATGTCTACACCGTCTATTTGTATTTGCTGGTGCGTGTCCTTTCTGCTTTTAGCGAACAGCATGATTTTAGTTTTATTTAGGTTTATTTTGGTTATGCAAATGAAAGTGACGATTATGTTTGGTTGTTCTGTTTGGAATTGCAGCTTTGAATAGATGAGTTGGGTACAGTTGGCTGCAAATGGGATGAGAGTGCATTTAATGATAAGAAAATGAGGCCAAGCGGTGACATGGCGTCCCAACATCTCATCCGAGCCATGTGTTCCTTGAGGAGGAAATAAGATAGCTCTGTGCTTGCTTGATTGACAGGCGTTGGTTTTCAAAGGCAAAGAAACACCCAAATGCCAATTTGATAACCGTGGAAATGGATGACGGGCGACTTCCTCTTCCTCTCTGACAAGAATTGCAGGTACATTAGAAGCGAGTAGTTTCAGTTTCACGGCTTTAGCGAGCGAACGCAGGACGATCGTTTTTCAATGCAGGGACATTGATGATGCCAGAAAGGATGGTGTGGGCGACCGAGCCCTTGTGGCTTCTCATAGAAGTGCAAATTAGGCAAAGCTGCTTTTTTGTTTGCATGTGTTTCCATAGCAACCTCTTTGTTCTTAATGCTTTTGAAATCGATTTATGATGCATGAAAAGGCAGCTTAAAATTCAAGTGACAAAGTGATTTTTTATTTTTTTTGGAAGACACAGACACGCAATTGAATCCGTCACCGTTCCAACTCTACCTTGGTTTTTCTCAAATGAATGAATGAATGAATGAATGAATGAATGATGGCTGTTTCATGGTTGTCCGTGGCTAATTATTAGTACAAAAATATTAGTAATGTTACATTATCTTAGATTACACGACCTTAACATTGCACGGAGTCGGCCTTTGGCGTGATAGAATGGAAAAATGTTCTCCTCCCCTTCCGTGTGGAAGTGGTGCATTTTTTTGCTAACTAGTTAGCTTGCTATGTTGATCCCATAGCCTGCACATTAATGTTCCTACTGAGCTAACTCTTAGCCTCAAAAGTGTTTATTATTATATTATTATTTTGTTAATAATAATAATATTACTACCATTATTATATTAATATTATTAACAACAATATTAATATAATTGTAGTATTATTATCATTATTGACAACAACATTATTATTATTATTATTATTATTTGTATTACTATTATTGTGCTTGTGCTCCTTTTTCCAGGAGTATTTTGTAATATTACTATCATTATTATATTGATATTATTAACAAAAATATTAATATAATAGTAGTATTATTATCATTATTGACAACATTATTATTATTATTATTATTATTATTACTATTATTGTGCTTGTGCTCCTTTTTCCAGGAGTATTTTGTAATATTACTACCATTATTATATTGATATTATTAACAAAAATATTAATATAATAGTAGTATTATTATCATTATTGACAACATTATTATTATTATTATTATTATTACTATTATTGTGCTTGTGCTCCTTTTTCCAGGAGTATTTTGTAATATTACTATCATTATTATATTGATATTATTAACAAAAATATTAATATAATAGTAGTATTATTATCATTATTGACAACATTATTATTATTATTATTACTATTATTGTGCTTGTGCTCCTTTTTCCAGGAGTATTTTGTAAACAACAGACCACAAATAACGAAATAACGAAATTGATAAAGCAGCTACCTCAACCATCAAAAAGTTGGCCCAAGCCACGACGCCAGGTTGTACGTTGAGTTCAAATGAAATATTTGGAAAAAACAGGCGGGCCATATTGAAACACTTGGCGGGCCGGATGTGGCCCCCGGGCCGTAGTTTGCCCACCCCTGGTATAATAGGTGCCGATGTACGCAAACGCCTGAGCAGCTCCTGACTGTGCTTCCCACCCTTCAGCCTCTCTCATCAGCACAAGGGTTGCTAATTGGACATGGCAGGGAATTGCTGTGCACTTGCCTTGCGGCGACTTGTACCCTATAACCATACACAAATCCATCTGACATGTGGTATTACGTTCAATTACCGAGCAGCGCAGTCACAGCGCAGTCACAGCGCAGTCACAGGGAAAAAGATGTGCTCGACCCCCACCAGTACATCTCGCACGCACCCCCTCCCCCCCTGGATGTTCAGCCGAGCACCATGCGATGATCGTCTATCCCGGCTGTCTGTCATGCTGCCCTCGTTGACTGCTTCAACAATACGCGTTACCTTCACTTGACTGCTTCCTTCTCCATACATATTGTCATGTCTACACACAGCTGGTAAAATGGATTCAGCTCAATATTGTTGCTTGAATGATCACACAAAAACGTGTACGCACTTTATTGTGTGTTTGTTTGTTTTTTTACCCCTTCCACATTTATATCTCTGAATGAATAAAAACGCAGGATTTTTAATGATGTCAGCATTTTGGTTCATGATTGGTTCCTAATCAACCAATCACAAGAAATCAAGAAATGACATCTGTTCCTTGATTGCATGAAAACGTGACGACTCATTTTCCATCAAAAATGCATTCATGTGCACATTAATTGTTTTTTTTTATATATAAAAACATGACAAATCCCCCGAAAATGTCCACTTCATTTTTATGTGGGAGTGGAGTAAAAATCAGTAGAAGTTGATTATTATTATTATTATTATTTTGTCCATAGAAAATGTTAATTCATTCATTCATTTTCTACCACTAATCCTCACGAGGGTTGCTGGAGCCTATCCCAGCTGTCTTGGGGCGAGAGGCGGGGTACACCCTGGACTGGTGGCCAGCCAATCCCAGGGCACATATAGACAAACAACCATTCACACTCACATTCATACCAATGGACAATTTGGAGTGGCTAATTAACCTAGCATGTTTTTTTTCCAAGGGCCAATGGCGTCATTAGGCCTATTTTAAAATGTTCTTAAGTCCCCCTAAATAATTTGATATTTTTTATTGATTTTTTTTTCATTGATTTTTTTTTTTACAAAACAAAATCTCTGATTTTATATAAATTGTATATAATAGGGCAAAAGCAGGCTAATAAGCAAGCCAATACGCAGACTAATACTAGCCTACTACTACTACTACTACTACTAGTAGTACAATCTTTTGTACAATTGGACATCAAAGAAAGATTCATTCTATAATATAATTTATCCTTTTTGGGGGTCACTAAACCCCCAAAACAAGCAAAAATGTCCCTTCTTTGATATACATGTGTCGGTTCAATTTTTCTTGAATCAAGTTCACCAGTCCAGGGTGTACCCCGCCTCTCGCCCGAAGACAGTTTTACTCTCACAGGATCTTGTTACACCCCAACGGCTCACCCTTTGGGGCTGGTGCAAAAACGCTAATGACGCTAACCAAGGTTTCACTTGTTTCACATTTACCGAATTTAGCAAGACATTCCATGTAAGCAGAACCTCAGTGTACATCCTTAGGTCAAGTTGACCTCTTCTTTTGTGCAATTGGACTTCAAAGAAAGATTCATTCTATCATATAATTTACCCTTTTGGGGGTCACTAAACCCCCCAAAAAACAAAAATGTCCCTTCTTTGATATGCCTGTGTCGGTTCAATTTGTTTTACTCTCACAGGATCTTGTTGTTAAACCCCAACGGTTCACCATTTGGGGCTGGTGCAAAAACGCTAATGACGCTAACCAAGGTTTCACTTGTTTCACATTAACCGAATTTAGCAAGACATTCCATGTAAGCAGAACCTCAGTGTACATCCTTAGGTCAAGTTGACTTCTTCTTTGGTGCAATTGGACTTCAAAGAAAGATTCATTCTATCATATAATTTACCCTTTTGGGGGTCACTAAACCCCCCAAAAAACAAAAATGTCCCTTCTTTGATATGCCTGTGTCGGTTCAATTTTTTTTACTCTCACAGGATCTTGTTGTTACACCCCAACGGTTCACCCTTAGGGGCTGGTGCAAAAACGCTAATGACGCTAACCAAGGTTTCACGTTTACCGAATTTAGCACGACATTCCATGTAAGCAGAACCTCAATGTACATCCTTAGGTCAAGTTGACCTCTTCTTTGGTGCAATTGGACTTCAAAGAAAGATTCATTCTATCATATAATTTACCCTTTTGGGGGTCACTAAACCCCCCAAAAAACAAAAATGTCCCTTCTTTGATATGCCTGTGTCGGTTCAATTTGTTTTACTCTCACAGGATCTTGTTGTTAAACCCCAACGGTTCACCCTTAGGGGCTGGTGCAAAAACGCTAATGACGCTAACCAAGGTTGCACTTTACTACAAATAGTATTGTATGGTATGAGTTGTCGGCGGGTGTGTGGGGTGGGGGTGCAAGAGTGAGGCAGATGACTCAAACGCATTCTCCAGTGTACTGTAGATGGTGATTGGGATGAAAGGCAGAGGAAAATGTGTCTTTTGTGTCTGTTCTGCGGTAAAAGAATGGTAAAGTAGCGCTAGCCGCTAGCCGCCATTTCAGCATATTAACCTTTCATTAGTTCTCTGCAGCAGTCCAGATAAAAGAGAGGCTGGATTTGCTGACATAAATGGCAAATTGTGCGTTTTACATCCTGCCTGCAGGTGCCTCTCAGTTCTGTTATTTTTTTATTTTCTTGTTGTTGTTGTTGTTGTTGCTCAGAGACCAGAAAGCATGCTGCCGTAAATGTGACACATTTTCTCATTTGGAGAAACATGGCGGCCAGAAGCTAATCACACTGTGAACTATGCATGCTAATATAAGTAATATGGAAGTTGCAGTGTTCAAGACAGTATTGGAACCGCACATTAAGCGCTTAACGCACACTATAAACCTTGCAATCCAACCCAGTATCAGCAAGTGATGTGTGGCAGGTTTTTTTTCTGTCTAAGCAGAAGCTGTAGTCACCCTGCATTTGATCAAAGTTACCCAAAAGGGGACCCATGAGGTTTTTCCCACTTTTCTGACCTATAAATACAGTTAGAATGTTGTATTATGGTATCAAACCATGCCAAAATTCCAGTATTTCCAGGAAATACAGCTGGAATAGGTGCAGATTCTGGAAGCTCTCGGAAATGTTCTTTTCTGGTTATGGTGTGTAACTGCTCTATAGGAGTCCACAAGTCAATACAAAGGGGCTGAGTGGAGCAGCCATCATATTTTTTTTGCGCAATTTCAGCCAAAATAAAGTCCCTTTGCACACTTTTTGTGGTTGAAACGGATGAACACAAACGTTCACTCGACATGGCCAATCACCGAACGTAGGCACAGTTCCGGGAGAATCGGAATGTCAGAACCGGTTCCAGTCGATGCTCGATGCCTCAACCCTAGCTGCATCATGTATTTATTTATGCGATAATTAAATACAAGGCGATGAGCAAGCGGGAATGGAGCTCCACCTCTGTTTCAGAAAGCTGCATAAACCCCTCCATAATGTAACCCAACCCCCGACCGCAACACTTTACTGGCGAAATCTGTTGAACGTGGCTCGTTGAAGACTTAAAATAAACAAAATCCCAGCAAAAGTAGAAAAATGCAGCTAGAAAAAAAATATTGATAATAATAACTAAAAAAACACAAAGTTTGTCTTTAAATATGTGTAACATTTTTTTGTATTATGAATAGATGATTTATTGTAGATATCAAAGGACAGCCGGACAGCCCTGACGTAAACCTACAAAGACAAGTGGATAAGACAAACTGCCATTAGGTAGAACTGCCATTGTTCAAGTCCACGTTGGAGCTATTAATGCTGACAGCCAGCATTTGACAGACAATACCAATTGCCTGTGAGAACATACATGTCACAAATAGCAATTCCGCAACATGAATGATGTTATACATAATTTAATACAGGGGTGCTCATTAAGTCGATCGCGAGCTACCGGTCGATCGCGGAGGTGGTACTGGTCGATCGCTGGTCGATCGCGGCGTGACATTAAAAAAATATCATCCCAGCATCAATGCCGTCACTTGATTGACATACAGGGCAGCCATTCAGATGACAACTGAATGTTGCCCTTCGGGCGACCAATCAAATCAAACAACGTCTCTAAGTGCAGCAGAACTTACCATGTCAGCCTATCATCCATCCCCGTTACTTGATTGACATACAGGACAACCAATCAGATGACAACTGAATTTTGACCTTTAGGTCACCGCTCATGCGTAAACAACGATGCAAAGTGCTAAGCTAGTCGGCGAATTGCGTCAGATTTTAAAGCCCTCGCTAAAGTTTATGGTCACTAAAATGAGTGAAGGAGCTGGACCAAGTAAAAAGGCAAAAACTGGACCAAGTAAAAAGGCAAAAAACATATGACTTCCATACGGATATGGAATATTATACGGATATTATGATACGGATATTATCCATGACTGATAAACATTTGGAAGTGTGCTTGAGGCTGGCTATCAGCAGCTACTGTCCGGACTATGCATCCCTGGCTGGTTCAATTCAGTGCAAGTCATCAAAGTAAACTCAGGTAATTACAAAAAATGTTAATAGTTAATTATGTGTGTTTTGCAATATTGGCTCATTTGGTTATGTAAGGTACATCAACATACATTGTACGTACAAATAATCCTCAATACATTTGAAAATAAATAGATGTTTTGCATTTTTGTAGTGGGTAGATCATTTTGACTCGCTCATTTTAAAAGTAGCTCGCATGCTGAAAAAGTGTGAGCACCCCTGATTTCATATATTTATATTTTGTAACTTTTGGAGGGGAGTGTATGTAAGTTTTTTTCGGTCTCTAAAAATGTTGACAATAATGTCATTTAGGGTCAGTTTGACGGATAATAAACATTAAAAAAAACACCTGCATTGTTTTGTCCCTCAGTTAAATAAATACGTTTATTTGTCCAGAATCTCGAACTGCGTCTCGACCTAAGTCAGCTGGGATAGGCTCCAGCATACCCTCGAAATCCTGGTGAAGATAGGCGGCATATAAAATGGACGGATGGATGTTTGTTATTGTACTTTTTTTTTTCTATTAATGCTCAAACCGCCTGCACGCTAACCACTCAATCACCGTGCAGACGTCCATTTTGTATACCGCCTAGAGACCCGAGTTCGATTCCACCCTCGGGCATCTCGTCGTGTATGCGTGGGTTTTCTCCGGGTACTCCGGTTTCCTCCCACATTCCAAAAACATGCTAGGTTAATTAGCCACTCCAAATTGTCCATAGGTATGAATGTGAGTGTGAATGGTTGTTTGTCTATATGTGCCCTGTGATTGGCTGGGATCGCCCCAAGACAGCTGGGATAGGCTCTAGCATGCCCGTGACCCTCGTGAGGATAAGCGTTAGAAAATGAATGAATGAATGTTCAAACCTTGTCTTGTGGACCAGGTCTTGTACGTCATCTCATGTTGGGACGCCTCTATTGGATAAACTAATTGCAAGTTATCTTTAATCAATAAAGAAACTCCACAATTTAAAGTCAGCAGATTATATTTGTATGCCTCATTTTATTTATTTGTCATATTGTATTTTCCATCGGCATATTTTAAAAACAGTGTTACATCATTTTCCATTTCACCTCTGAGAGGTCAGACAAAAACCAAAGACGTGGTCATTGTTGCCAGTCGGGCAGCTGCACACACAGCGACGGTGCTGCCGTAATGAGGGTCGCTCAGCACCTACAAGACTGCTGTCAGCTGTTCACACAGTACGGCCACCATGTTTTCCACGCCTGGTCGTCGTGGTTGTCGTGGTCGTCCCAGTCAGGCCTGTCACTCCAGCTTTCTACCAGCTTGCCCTGCCAAATACTAATATAGTCCAGCTTAGTGCATCAAAGAAAGGGCATATTGATATTTCTACTAAGGATCGACCGATATATCGGGCCAATATTTGCGTTCTTTATTTGAATCGGTATCGGCCGATACACGCATGGGTTCGCCGATATATTTTTCCGCCGCGTGATTTACAGACAGGCATCTGCTGGGCAGCTTTGTGTTGCCGGAGGAGACGTACACGCAGTCGCGGTACCCCTCCCACACTACTAAGAGTGGTGAATCACAACTAAGGCTGAGTTAAACGATTATTTCTGTAATCGATTAATTGAGAAAATAGTTTTTCCATGCATCGATTAATCCCTGAAAGTCCCTGATTAGTCCCTGAAAACATCAACCACATGAAACACATGCTCAGGTTAATAAAAATCTATATTTCTAAATGATCTGCCCGGGCTGTACGGTGGGCGAGTGGTTAGCGTGCAGACCTCACAGCTAGGAGACCAGGTTATTAGAGCTATCAGCTAAACTTAAACTACGACAGAAATGTTTTGCACATGGTTGAATAATTGATAATGCAAAATTGATAATGCCGTTTAAATGTGTGTTTAAGAACGCTGCATCCTACCGTGTTTACATTTCAATAAATATTTGTTATCATTATCATTTTTTCATGTAAATTGAGGGAGCAAAGGCAGTATCGGCCACAAATATCACAAATAAGGGTGATGGAAAAAAATCATATGGGTGGATCCCTAATTTCTACACCATGATCCGGAGGTCATGCACCATCCTTTACATTAAATAATTGTGTATAATTCCTTACTAAGTTCATCTGATCGATCGATCGATCGATCGATTGATTGATTGATTGATTGATTGATTGATTGATTGATTGAACAGCCTACTTCACAGAATAATAGTCTTTGTGTGCTGTGAAGTTGACTGGACCTTTAGTCTCCATTTTTTTTTTTTTACTGGCTGTGTTTATGGAAGCACTCTAACAAAGCCAGATCAGATTAGGTTTGTCCTGGAGGACACAAACGCAACCCGTTTGTGGTGAGCAAGATGTATTTACAAGCAGAAGCGCTAACCTTCCATGGCGTGGCTTTTATTTCTTGGAATATATTGTACATAGACTACGCAGTAGCTGACTTTTTGTACTAGGTTTTCTGTCAAACTTTTGGTATTGGAATATATTTGACAAAGCCTCTCGTTTCATTGTGGTACAAAAGATTATTGTTGTTGTCAACAATAGGGGGAAAATTAATAACATTTCCACAAAGAAATCCTCTTGGATTTGGTGAGGTACCCCCGTATTGGGGTCCTGATCAAAGAAATGGCGTCATTCCATTTTAGCATCTTGTAAATGAATGTGGATAAACTCGGTTTGGTGTTAAGGCTTTTGTTCCATAAGCGTGGATCCGGTCTGTCCATCATCCATTGAGCCCCTCTTCATCCTCCCTTCTTGCCATCTCGTGTGGACCATCAGCTTCTTCATGCCAAGCCTAACTCAATCACGGACTTCCACCAGAAGCGTAACGAATGACTGCAGGGGAAATTACAGTCATCTGTCTCCATCGACCCACGTCGCACTGGCTCTCCTTTTTATACCACAGCACCTGTACTCTTTTCATTTTCCATCCCCTCCCCCTCACTTTGTCCACCGTCACGTTTGACTTGAGCAGCCGCTCTCGACCTTTTGTGAGTCACAGAACCCGACAAGGATCTGATGAAAGCTATGGCCCGCCTTCACCAGAATTATTCACAAAGGAAGCTTTGCATCTAATGTGTGGACGGTTCAGTGGAACCACTTTTGAAGGTCCCGGTCCACCGTCTTTTCATGTCCAGGGTGAGTTTAAAATAGTGCTACTGTTTGTTTGGTGGACACCTCAAATAAAATCTTGTTTACCAGTGGCGTCCAAAGTACGGCACAGTAGATGTTATAATATAATTAAATAATAAAATAAAAAATAATAATTAATAAAAAATAATTTTTCCTTTTGGGGGTCACTAAACCCCCAAAACAAACAAAAAATGTCCCTTCTTTGATATACATGTGTCGGTTCAATTTTTCTTGAATCAAGTTCACCAGTCACTCTCCGTTGGGATCTTGTTACACCCCAACAGCTCACCCATTGGGGTTGGTGCAAAAACGCTAATGACGCTAACCAAGGTTCCACTTGTTTCACACTTACCGAATTTAGCAAAACATTCCATGTAAGCAGAACCTCAGTGTACATCCTTACGTCAAGTTGACTTCTTATTTTGTGCAATTGGACTTCAAAGAAAGATTCATTCTATAATATAATTTATCCTTTTTGGGGGTCACTAAACCCCCAAAACAAACAAAAATGTCCCTTCTTTGATATACATGCGTCGGTTCAATTTTTCTTGAATCAAGTTCACCAGTCACTCTCCGTTGGGATCTTGTTACACCCCAACAGCTCACCCATTGGGGTTGGTGCAAAAATGCTAATGACGCTAACCAAGGTTCCACTTGTTTCACACTTACCGAATTTAGCAAAACATTCCATGTAAGCGGAACCTCAGTGTACATCCTTAGGTCAAGTTGACTTCTTCTTTTGTGCAATTGGACTTCAAAGAAAGATTCATTCTATAAAATAATTTTTCCTTTTGGGGGTCACTAAACCCCCAAAACAAACAAAAAATGTCCCTTCTTTGATATACATGTGTCGGTTCAATTTTTCTTGAATCAAGTTCACCAGTCACTCTCTGTTGGGATCTTGTTACACCCCAACAGCTCACCCATTGGGGTTGGTGCAAAAATGCTAATGACGCTAACCAAGGTTCCACTTGTTTCACACTTACCAAATTTAGCAAAACATTCCATGTAAGCGGAACCTCAGTGTACATCCTTAGGTCAAGTTGACTTCTTCTTTGGTGCAATTGGACATCAAAGAAAGATTTATTCTATAATATAATTTTTCCTTTTGGGGGTCACTAAACCCCCAAAACAAACAAAAAATGTCCCTTCTTTGATGTACATGTGTCGGTTCAATTTTTCTTGAATCAAGTTCACCAGTCACTCTCCGTTGGGATCTTGTTACACCCCAACGGCTCACCCATTGGGGTTGGTGCAAAAACGCTAATGACGCTAACCAAGGTTTCACATTTACCGAATTTAGCAAAACATTCCATGTAAGCAGAACCTCAGTGTACATCCTTAGGTCAAGTTGACTTCTTTGGTGCAATTGGACATCAAAGAAAGATTTATTCTATAATATAATTTTTCCTTTTGGGGGTCACTAAACCCCCAAAACAAACAAAAAATGTCCCTTCTTTGATATACCTGTGTCGGTTAAATTTTTCTTGAATCAAGTTCACCAGTCACTCTCCGTTGGGATCTTATTACACCCCAACAGCTCACACATTGGGGTTGGTGCACAAACGCTAATGACGCTAACCAAGGTTCCACTTGTTTCACATTTACCGAATTTAGCAAAACATTCCATGTAAGCAGAACCTCAGTGTACATCCTTAGGTCAAGTTGACTTCTTCTTTGGTGCAATTGGACTTCAAAGAAAGATTCATTCTATGTATAATATAATTTTTCCTGTTGGGGGTCACTAAACCCCCAAAACAAACAAAAATGTCCCTTCTTTGATATACATGTGTCGGTTCAATTTTTCTTGAATCAAGTTCACCAGTCCAGGGTGTACCCTGCCTCTCGTCCGAAGACAGCTGGGATAGGCTCCAGCATGAGGATAAGCGGTATAGAAAATGGATGGATGGAAGTTCTCGATTGTTCTGTTCTTGCATGGAGCTAGTGAAGACTTTGGGACCCCTGTGAAACGGCTGAAACTAACTTTAACAAAACCTGTGTGAAATACACAATTTTTGTAGTATCTTTATCAAATTTTTAATAGGATTGGGTAAGAATTAAAACTATTTTTTTAGCGATTTTAGCCAAAAATCCCGGAATGCAAAGGGATTAATAAATAAACTTTGAGTCAACAATGCAAAAAAAAACAACAACAACCCAACAATCTGTTCTGTGTAAGTTATTATTTTCAATAATTGTCATTTATCTGGTCCTCATGAACCCCCAGAAAACCCACATGGCCGCAAGTTAAAACCCCGATTAACCTAACAAATTTCTCCGACCAAACGTAATGAATTAGTGTCGCTAGTGTCATAACATGTATGAGTGTCTATGAAACAGGACGGCCATTTTCCAGACAAGCTGTTGGTCCTGACGCAGGCCACCTCTGCATCACAGCAGATGTAATGCGGGATACGTGACTTGTGAGCCGGGTCTGTAATTCAGTGAGGCGGGGGTAGGGTTTAATTGCACTTCTCAAACTGGATTGCCACTTTTGCTTTGAGTCATAGCAGACGAAGATGTCAGTGATGGACTTAGAAGCCTTTCAGTGCGGAGTTGTTTATTATGGAGGACCAAAACTGCCAAAATAATAAATAAATAAATAAATTTAAAAAAGTGAAAATAAAAACAAAAATGAAAAAAAATCCAAAAATTAAATACAAAAAAATAAATATAAATGGAAATAAAAACAAAAATAAAAAATATATACATAAATAAATAAATAAAATTACAAATAAATACAAAAATAAATGTAAAAATAAATACAAAAATAAAAATATAAATAGAATTACATATCAATAAATAAATAAAAGCACTCTGCTCTCATATGTATTTATTTCATGCAGCAGACAATGTCAGCTTGACGGTTCTGGTGACAGTGGACAAGTTGGTCGTCCATCGCTGGAGCCGTCCATGCAAGCCGTGGAAACTTACTTGTTGGCGGGTCTGAAAATCCACGAAATAGCCCACCTGCTCGGTGTGAGCGAGAGAACACTGCACCGTAGAATGGCGGAGATCAACCA
This sequence comes from Doryrhamphus excisus, assembly GCF_030265055.1. Taxonomy (NCBI): domain Eukaryota; kingdom Metazoa; phylum Chordata; class Actinopteri; order Syngnathiformes; family Syngnathidae; genus Doryrhamphus; species Doryrhamphus excisus. The sequence continues at coordinate 382,057 of NC_080484.1, forward strand.
ATAGGCGAACAGTTCAACCCAAGACACACTTAGGACCGCCCCCTCATTTGAATAGTTTTTCCTTCTGCATTTCAAGCTGACATTGTCTGCAGCATGAAATAAATACATATGAGAGCAGAGTGCTTTTATTTATTTATTGATATGTCATTCTATTTATATATTTATTTTTGTATTTATTTTTAATTTTTGAATCTTGTTTTTTATTTTTGTATTTATTTTTGCTTTTATTTATTTATGTATATATTTTTTTATTTTTGTTTTTATTTCCATTTATATTAATTTTTTTGTATTTAATTTTTTGATTTTTTTTTTTCATTTTTGTTTTTATTTTCACTTTTATTTATTTATTTATTATTTTGGCAGTTTTGGTCCCCGATATGTCTGTCATTTGGAAGACATGCTACCTTTTATTCAAGTCAATTCGCATATCGGCCAATCCCGATTCAAGTAAAGAACACAAATATGGGCCCGATGATCCTGACGATGAATGACAGTATTCCCCACATTTAACATGCATGCATGTACAATAATAATGGTGATTATTATTTTTGAAATGTGGCATATAATCATCATAACGTATTCATTATTTTTGGTTGATTTTTGTCGTATGCAGACGGAGGTCATCAAGGGTCCGTGTGGGAGCGTGGGAATGACGTTCCGACACGTGCCTGCCAGCGAGGGTGATGCGGTTCATGTCAGCATTGAGACGGTCACGCCCAACTCCCCTGCAGCCCTGGCAGACCTGCAGCGAGGAGATCGCCTCATCGCAATCGGAGGTCTGAGATGACTCGTGTCGGGTTTGCTCTTTGGTCTTGAGCGCATTGGTGATATTAACGTTCCACAATCTTGACTTTTCAATTGGAAGTTTGAAATGTTTTTGCAAGTATTTTGGCTTATTATACAATACCGCTCAAAAGTTTGGGAGTTTAAAAAAAAAATACAAAATTTCATGCATTTAGAAATATTTTTTTTCCATTTCCCAAACAATAAAAATGAATGAGATGATTGCATAGAGGCCTACTATCAACAACAAGTTGATCATTTTATAAGGCTAATAGATGATTAGAAAAGACATCTAAAAATCTCAACTAAAATCTCTTACCATGCTGTTAACTACTCCCTTCAAAGAGCAGCACAAACTGGGTCTAACAAGGACACAAAAACGATGCACAAATATCTGAGAGTGTGTGGTTGGTAGAACTGCCAAGAAAAAGCCAGATCTCAGACTGGACAAAAAAAATATTCCAAGTGATCCCAAACTTTTGAGTGGTAGTGTATGTAGCTGTGTGGCTAGAACAGGGGTGGGCAAACTACGGCCCGGGGGCCACATCCGGCCCGCCAAGTGTTTGAATACGGCCCGCCCAATCTTTCCAAAGTATTTAATTTAAAGTCAACTCGTTGTTTGACATGGTCTGTTGTTTACAAAGTGCTCCTGAAAAAAGAGACACAAGCACATAATAATAATAAACATTAAAATAATAATTATTATATTATTATTATAATAAAAATTAAAATAATAATTATTATATTATTATTATAACTATTATGATTATTATATTTATTATATTAGTGCTAATTTATATTAATTATATATAATAATATTGTTATATTTTGTTATTATTTTGTTTATTATTATTTTATTTTGTTTTATTATTTTGAAATTTTGTTATATCAATGCGGCCCGCGAGTCAAAAAGTTTGCCCACCCCTGGTCTAGAAGATTCCTGGACAGTAAACATTGGCCTTTTTTCAGCAATGGGAGAGTCCCCCCCCCCCCCCCCCAAAAAAAAAAAATAAAAAAATCACTTTTCTTCATTTCTCCGCTCATTTGCCAATCCTGTGCCACTTCACGTTTCCCTCCACATAGCTCAGGGGTGTCCTAACTATTCCCAGCTATTTGGCTATTTTTTTTTTTTGCTGTTGTTGTTTTTAATATTTTCCAAATATTTCAACTTTCTTTTAAAATAATGTTTAATGTTATATTTAATGTAATGTTTAATATTAATGTTTAATAATGTGAGCAGGGCACCTGTGCTGCACGGTGGTCTGGTGGTTAGCATGTCGAAAGATCTGGGTTCCCTTTTTGGGCATTGCTGTGGAATTCATTTCGAAAATTATAAATATAAATTTTGAGAATAAAGTTGTACATTTATGAGAAAAAAAGTTAGCTTGTAAGTTTTTTCTTATAAATTTACGACTTTATTCTTAAAATGTATGCTAACCACCAGACCACCGTGCAGCCCAGGTGACGTGCTCACATTTATGAATATTATTTCAAAAGAAAGTTTAAAAGAAAGAAATATTAATGAGAAAAAGCTTGTAAAATTTCAGCTTCTGTTCTTTAAATTTTGCTCTATTTTTGCTTGTTTTTTTTAGTTTAATTTTATTTCTACACTGTGCCAATAAAAAAACAAGCTACGGGCCGCACTTTGGACACCCCTGCTCTATATGGTATATATTTTTAAAAGAAATTTTACAACAAAAACATGTATTGTTACACTCGTGAAATGTATTTATTTAAACATTTGAAAAATAAAATCCTAAAAATTGTTTATGTTGCCAGGTGTCAAAGTGACCTCATCAGTTCAAGTGCCCAAACTGCTAAAGCAGGCCGGAGACCGGGTCGTGGTCCTGTATGAGAGGCCAGTTTGCCACCAAGCCCCCTCCTTGGGAAGCTTGGGAACACTTCAGGAGGGATTTGGCCAGCTGGAAGAACCGGGTTTCATATCCCAGCCAGGGGGGTATGAAGAAGACCCAGCCCCCATCACCACCTTGTCTGACATGCCCGACTCTAAAGACATGGACTCGGAATTTGAAGAGTTGATTGTGGACTCCAAGCCCAGCCAGAATGTCGTCCCCGTCGGCGGAAGTGATACAAAGGAGGATTTATTACTCACGGTAAACCAAAGCCCCAAAAGAACCGTGGCCACCTTGGCTTCTAAACCTCTTGGCACCATATCCCCCATCCTCAACCGGAAACTAAATCTAGTGGGTCTCCAGTCCCCGTTAAAGCCCCAAACGAAAGACTCCCCAAAACCCTCGCGGCAGAAGACAAACACCGATTCGGGAGATAGTTTACAACGTCCCACAGTACCCCCTCCACCTCCACCTTCTCGACCCCCTGTTCCACCGAGACCTCAAATCCGGTTGTCGTCTGCCTGCTCGGAAAGCAGTCTCCCCGACAGCGTGGATTCTGCGTCAAACGCAACTTCGGCCATTTCTACTGTGACCACCGCCGTCAACGCTGCTGAGAAATCTCCCGAGAAAGCTCCTCTGGCCGGAACCGGCGAGGACATGTCTTGCACTGAGAAGACGGGTATCAAAGCAACAGAGTCCAAGTCCACCAACGAGGACATTTCAGCCTCGTCCGTCACCAGCAGCAAACCCGACCAGGCAAAGGACAAAGTTTCAGAGAGTTCCTGCAGCACACGGGACAGTCTAGAAGATCACTCCCTGTGGGAATCTTCGGAAACCATGTTTCGTAGTCAAACGGCACGTTGGCTTAAGGCTTCTGCAGTTTTTGACGTGGAGAGCAACCATAAGTACCTTAACGTGGCTCTTTGGTGCAAGGACCCCTTTAAGCTGGGCGGCTTGCTGTGCCTGGGTCATGTCAGCCTTCAGCTGGAACATCTCGCCCTCGAATGTATGGCAACATCCTCGGCGGAATACCAGAGCACATTTAGACTCGGGCCCCCGGAGCCTCGAGCTAATGTCAGTCGCACTGCGCTACGCAGCTTGAGCACCCACAAGGGCTTCAACGAGAAGCTGTGTTACGGCGACATTACTCTGAATTTCTGTTATCTATCGGGGGACGACTTGGACTACTCGGGACTGGCGGAAAGAGACCGAGAGGGCAGCGTCCATGATGATGAAATCAGAGACAAAGACCGCGACCACCATATCGCCACGGCGCCTGGCGACGACTTAGCGTACGGCGCCGTGCAGCTCGTCGAGGTTCGTCACAACTTCCAGGACACCCAATTCCAAAATCCGACCTGGTGTGAATATTGTAAAAAGAAAGTGTGGACCAAGGCGGCTTCTCAGTGTATGATTTGTGCCTACGTATGCCACAAGAAATGCCAGGAAAAATGCCTCGCTGAAAATCCCTTCTGTGTGGCGGCAACGGAGCGTCGAGGCGCCGACCCCGAGGCCAAGTTCACCATCAACCGAGCCACCACCGGATTAACCCGCCATATCATCAACACCAGCTCCCGGCTGCTTAATCTGCGCCAGGTTCCGAAGACTCGTCTGGTTGAGCAAGTCGCTGACGCGGTACCCGGAGCGGTGGACCCTTCCCCGAAACAGACCCCCAACACATCGGACAACGAAAGCAGCGATACGGAGACCTACACGAGCGGCGCCAGCCCCTCCAAGCAACCTTCTGGCAGCGGCGGAAGCGGAAAACTGGTACGCAAGGAAGGCGGTTTAGACGATAGCGTCTTCATCGCCGTGAAAGAAATCGGCCGCGACCTCTACCGAGGTTTACCCACCGACGAGCGTTCGCAGAAACTGGAACTGATGCTGGATAAGCTGCAGCAGGAAATTGATCAGGAATTGGAGCACAACAACGCTCTCCTCTTGGAAGAGCGAGACACGGCCGATCCCAGGCGGAAAGTTCTGATTAGCTCGGCTTTGTCCAAATCCGGGGAAAGACTCCAGGCGCTCACCCTGCTCATGATCCACTACCGTGCGGGCATCGAGGACTTGGAGTCGGTGGAAAGCACCTCTCCTTCGGAGCAGCAGTGTTTCAAGGCCAAAGGAGATGGATTAGAGGACGAGGCCCTGATGGGAGCGGAGGTCTACGACAGCGACATGTGCAGCCCGGTGGAGGTCCAGCTCTTGGACGACATCACTGAGGAACAGATCTGTGTGGAAGCCCTCCACTGAATCGCAGCCAGGGGGGGGACATGTTTGGACACTTTGGTCACACTTTGGTGGATTTTTGAAGGGGATTTAAGATCACTGTGGTCCATTTGGGAAGGTCTTAACGGTCCATACGGGAAATGCAGACTATGGATATTTGGGAACATTGCTGTTCATTTCATAACTGGTTTTTGCACACATTTTGTGTCCGTGCATCGGGGGTTTTAAAGGGAAGTGTTGCCGGTGTGATGTCCGATCAAGATGTATATTTTATCATTTGAACATCTAAAGGGTTGCGTGTTCCCCGCGGTTTTTTTTTTTCAGTTTTTTCTCAAGGTCACATGGCAAAAAAAAAAAAAAAAAAATAATAATAATCAGCTCAGATTCATTGTGGGTGGAATGATGACACACAACACACGCAGGAATTGGGTGCACAAGGTAGAATTTATTCCAAATTTCCTCCAATCGCAAAATAATGCATACAAGTTTTTTCAAGATATTCCCAAGTATTCCCAAAGGAATTTTCAACATAGCATTTCTGAACATACAAGTTTTCTTTACACGTTGCATATAATTATATATATATATATATATATATATATATATATTTTTTTTTTTTTTAATTTTATTTTTGTCACGTACCAAAGTACGAGGTCCATGACAAAAAAAAAAAAAAAAAAAAAAAATTCCTTAAACTTAAACTATCGCTATATTGACACGCACTATGGTACCCATTATGGCATTGGATGCTCATATCACCGAGTACTTCGGTACGTGACAAAAAAATTTAAATTTAAAATTTAAATGAAATTAATGAAATAAAGTTTATGGTCATATCACCTCGTGCTTTGGTACATGAAAAAAATTAAAAAAAATATTATGAAAGCAGGAAGTGAACAAATGTAAGAGTTAGTGATTGTAAAAGTACCAGATGGAGGGGTAGGATTTAATAAGCTTTGCTTCTTCCTACTCCTTTTGGACATGTGGAACTGGGAACTGATTATGGGATGCACTCAATTGGAATCTGATGCATGTTCTAATGAAATGAAACCATTAGTATAATTTATATTTGTACACCAAAACAGAATTATTGAAACAAACACTAAAATGAGCAGGGATGTTAATTATTAGCCCACTTTTAAGAAATGACCGTTTATTAAGTCATTTGCACAAATTACTTTTGTGCAAATGATGTGCTTTGACTTCAGGTGATGTCCTTAAAGCTAATTATAATTATAAAGAATTATTTATTAATGTTTGTATTAATATTAAAAATGTATAATTATTATAAAAAATAGTAATAATTCTATAATTGTGCACCCAGTTGTTGTTTGTAAGGAGCGACGAGGAAGTACGTTGTGTTACGTTCCATCCTGCAGAAAGAAAAGCACCCTGAAGGGACACGGACCGACGACAAGCGGGAATTTTATGAACGTTCACGTTTTGGTTCGGGAGTACTTTTCCATGTTGACTGTTTTTCTATGAAGAAACGCTTTTGAGGATTTGAGCAGCTGCGGCGTGAATATTGGAGGGGGTCGTATTTGTATCTTTTGTCACGTTTGGTTTCATACGTCCTCCAATTCTATCCATGTTTATTTCCTAAATGTCACACGCAATATCCGACAAGCTACGCTGACCATTGTGCTTTGGAGACGTGGTGTGGCGCATCCTGTTTGGGTTGATGACCCCCATGTTGGTCGCCACCAGGGGCGTCACTAGGTTCTGAGGACGGGGGGGATGATGCACAGGATATGAATGAATGTATGAGACATTAAAAAAATAAAAAATAAATAAATAAGGAACAAGAACCGGGACAGATTTAGTGGAGATACTCAATAGTTTTAGGCCACCATTAAATGTACACAAGTACACACAATCTACACAAGTACACACAATCTACACAAGTACACACAATCTACACAAGCTCCAAAACCATTCTGTCCAGACAATCATCAATAATATCATAATCATTATTACAATTCATTATTCTTTTTCATAATTATTATATTATTCATTAGCCTATTATTATTACTATCATCATTATTTTTCTTCTGATTATTACTAGGATTAGCCTGCTTATCGGCTTGCTTATTAGCCTGCTTTTGCCCTATATGAAATTTGTCAGAGATTAAAAAAAAAAAGTAAATAAATTAAAAAAACATTTTTTGATCAATATAAAATTATTTAGGGGGTCTGGAGCCCCCCCTAAAATGTTCTAATATTAAAACTTTTTTTTTGATCAATATAAAATTATTTAGGGGGTCTGGAGCCCCCCTAAAATGTTCTAATAATAATCATTATATTATTAATTAGCCTATTATTATTACTATCATCATTATTCTTCTGATTATTACTACTACTACTAGTAGTAGTAGTAGTAGTAGTAGTAGTATTAGCCTGCTTATTGGCTTGCTTATTAGCCAGCTTTTGCACTATTATATACAATTTGTCAGACATTTTTTTTTGTAAAAACAAACAAAAAAATTATCTGAAGCCCCCCTAAAATAGGCCTAATGACGCCACTGGTCGCCACCATCTTGTGCGAACGTGTCGTGAGCTTTATTTATTTATTTATTGATCTCTGCTCTGTGTGTCTAGAAGATTCCTGGACAGTAAACATTGGCCTTTTTTCATCAATGGAAGAGTCCCCCCCCCCCCCCCCCCCCCCAAAAAAAATAATTTTCACTTTTTATTTCTCCGCTCATTTGCCAATCCTGTGCCACTTCACGTTTCCCTCCACATAGCTCAGGGGTGTCCTAACTATTCCCAGCTATTTGGCTATTTTTTTTTTTTTTTTTGCTGTTGTTGTTTTTAATATTTTCCAAATATTTCAACTTTTTAAATAATGTTCGGATATGTGAGTAGGGCACCTGTGCTGCACGGTGGTCTGGTGGTTAGCATGTCGAAAGATCTGAGTTCCCTTTTTGGGCATTGCTGTGGACTTCATTCCGAAAATTATAAATATAAATTTTGAGAATAAAGTTGTACATTTATGAGAAAAAAAGTTAGCCTGTAACATAGTTACAAGTTTTTTCTTATAATTTTACGACTTTATTCTTAAAATGTATGCTAACCACCAGACCACCGTGCAGCCCAGGTGACGTGCTCACATTTACCAATATTATTTTAAAAGAAATAAATATTTATGAGAAAAAGCTTGTAAAATTTCAGCTTCTGTTCTTTAAATTGTGCTTTATTTTTGCCATTTTTGCTCGTTTTTTTAGTTTAATTTTATTTCTACCAAGTGCCGTGGGCCAATAAAAAACAAGCTGCGAGCCGCACTTTGGACACCCCTGCTCTATATGGTATATATTTTTTAAAAGATGACAAAAACATGTATTGTTACACTTGTGAAATGAGGAAGATATGACATATGCATAAATATGCTAACATTTAAAAATAATTGGAAAAAAAAAACGCTCTAATGAGGCGAGATGACCCTTGTCATCAAATCAAGCGCTCCTGTTTTCCTCCTGCCAGTCGTAACTTGGTAGTTGACTTTCACTTCCAGAAATATTTCCTGTGCTAGTTGGACCAAATGCTCCGTTTTAGCGTGTGAAAAGCGTCAAAGGTTTGCCAGAGACCTCCGTGGCGTCGCACCGGCTGCTCAAAGCATGTGCCCCAATATAGTCCACCTTGCTGGGCCACAGCAGGTGGCTCAGGCCCCCCCTCCCACCCAGTCCGCTTGTACTCTGCTTCCCCAGACGGTAGTGATGTGGTAGTAATATCATGATATTTGATCAAATCCCAATCCTTCTTCCTTCCAGATGTTCACAACCTGCAGTTAAAATGTTTGAGATATAGAAATAAACTTATGGGTTATTGGTATCATATCGCTCTAGAAGCAGAAAGGTATCGATATCGGTTTCAAAAGACATCTCGACACTTCATGAATTGGGTGATATCGGCAAATGTTACCAAACGTGTCTTCCTTGACACGTTCTTCTCCTTTTCCTTTACTCTTCCTTGACACTTTGTTCTCCTTTTCCTTTACTCTTCCTTGACATGTTTTATCCTTTTCCTTTACTCTTCCTTTACACATCGTTCTCCTTTTCCTTTACTCTTCCTTGACACGTTGTTCTCTTTTTCTTTACTCTTCCTCGACACTTTGTTCTCCTTTTCCTTTACTCTTCCTTTACATGTTGTTTTCCTTTTTCTTTACTCTTCCTTGACACGTTCTCATTTTCCTTTACTCTTCCTTTACACGTTGTTCTCCTTTTCCTTTACTCTTCCTTTACATGTTGTTTTCCTTTTTCTTTACTCTTCCTTGACACATTCTCATTTTCCTTTACTCTTCCTTGACATGTTCTTTTTCCTTTACTCTTCCTTGACACATTCTCATTTTCCTTTACTCTTCCTTGACATGTTCTTTTTCCTTTACTCTTCCTTGACACATTCTCATTTTCCTTTACTCTTCCTTGACATGTTCTTTTTCCTTTACTCTTCCTTGACACGTTGTTCTCTTTTCCTTTACTCTTCCTTGACACGTTGTTCTCCTTTTCCTTTACTCTTCCTTTACACGTTGTTCTCCTTTTCCTTTACTCTTCCTTTACACGTTGTTCTCCTTTTCCTTTACTCTTCCTTTACACGTTGTTCTCCTTTTCCTTTACTTTACACGTTGTTTTCCTTTTCCTTTACTCTTCCATGACACGTTGTTCTCTTTTTCTTTACTCTTCCTCGACACTTTGTTCTCCTTTTCCTTTACTCTTCCTTTACATGTTGTTTTCCTTTTTCTTTACTCTTCCTTGACACGTTCTCATTTTCCTTTACTCTTCCTTTACACGTTGTTTTCTTTTTCCTTTACTCTTCCTTTACACGTTGTTCTCTTTTTCCTTTACTCTTCCTTGACGTGTTGTTCTCCTTTTCCTTTACTCTTCCTTTACACGTTGTTTTCTTTTTCCTTTACTCTTCCTTTACACGTTGTTCTCCTTTTCCTTTACTCTTCCTTTACACTTTGTTCTCCTTTTCCTTTACTCTTCCTTGACACGTTATCCTTTTCCTTTACTCTTCCTTGACATGTTGTTCTCTTTTTCCTTTACTCTTCCTTGACACGTTGTTCTCCTTTTCCTTTACTCTTCCTTGACACGTTCTCCTTTTCCTTTACTTTACACATTGTTTTCCTTTTCCTTTACTCTTCCTTGACACGTTGTTCGCTCACGGCGCTTGTGTGTGTTCTATACATGATACTGTAAGTTTACGTTGTTGTGCAATATTCCTTTCCTGGAGCTGACAATGAAGAATGAAGGTCTCTGGTTTCTGTTATTTCCTCTGTGTACTATGGATCCATGTTTCCAGTTTCTGGAGGCGCACAGGAACTTGAGTGATGCAATTGACTTCAAAAACATAAAGAAAAAAAAAGGCTTTGCTTTTGGTGCTCCACCACAAAACTGTTTGTCATCGCTTTCTGCCCCTCCCAGCTTTTCAGCAGGTGCAGATGTTGATGGTCTTCTTTGGTGAAGATTGATGTCAACCAGCTTTATTGTTCCTACCCCAAATAAACACGCTTGAATCCGTCCCTGTCCCTCTGGCTTTTAGTCTCGGTGGCGGTCCTCTCAATTCTCATGTTCAAATAAACACATCTCCGTGTTCAAGATGGCTGCTGGTGTAAGCTCCCTGACACGTGAAGAGGGTTAGCAAGACGCGGAGATTTTGGTACGAGTGGATGGTCAGGGGTTGGGTTGCATTGTGGAGGGGTTTATGCAGCTTTCAGACCGGCATAGCACGCACGCCTACTCACTAAATGTCGCCTTTGTTCTCCTTTTCCTTTACTCTTCCTTTACATGTTGTTTTCCTTTTTCTTTACTCTTCCTTGACGCATTCTCATTTTCCTTTACTCTTCCTTGACATGTTGTTCTTTTTCCTTTACTCTTCCTTGACATGTTGTTCTTTTTCCTTTACTCTTCCTTGACGCGTTGTTCTCCTTTTCCTTTACTCTTCCTTTACACGTTGTTCTCCTTTTCCTTTACTCTTCCTTGACACGTTCTCTTTTTCTTTACTCTTCCTTGACATGTTGTTCTCCTTTTCCTTTACTCTTCCTTGACAACTCTTCCTTGACACGTTGTTCTCTTTTTCTTTACTCTTCCTTGACATGTTGTTCTCCTTTTCCTTTACTCTTCCTTGACACGTTGTTCTCTTTTTCTTTACTCTTCCTCGACACTTTGTTCTCCTTTTCCTTTACTCTTCCTTTACATGTTGTTTTCCTTTTTCTTTACTCTTCCTTGACACGTTCTCATTTTCCTTTACTCTTCCTTGACATGTTGTTCTCCTTTTCCTTTACTCTTCCTTGACGCGTTGTTCTCCTTTTCCTTTACTCTTCCTTTACATGTTGTTTTCCTTTTTCTTTACTCTTCCTTGACGCATTCTCATTTTCCTTTACTCTTCCTTGACATGTTGTTCTTTTTCCTTTACTCTTCCTTGACGCGTTGTTCTCCTTTTCCTTTACTCTTCCTTTACATGTTGTTTTCCTTTTTCTTTACTCTTCCTTGACACGTTCTCATTTTCCTTTACTCTTCCTTGACATGTTGTTCTTTTTCCTTTACTCTTCCTTGACGCGTTGTTCTCCTTTTCCTTTACTCTTCCTTGACACGTTGTTCTCTTTTTCTTTACTCTTCCTTGACATGTTGTTCTCCTTTTCCTTTACTCTTCCTTGACGCGTTGTTCTCCTTTTCCTTTACGCTTCCTTGACACGTTGTTCTCCTTTTCCTTTACTCTTCCTTTACACGTTGTTCTCCTTTTCCTTTACTTGTCCTTCACACGTTGTTCTCCTTTTCCTTTTGCATTGTGGAGGGGTTTATGCAGCTTTCAGACCGGCATAGCACACACGCCTACTCACTAAATGTCGCCTTTGTTCTCTTTTTCCTTTACTCTTCCTTTACATGTTGTTTTCCTTTTTCTTTACTCTTCCTTGACGCATTCTCATTTTCCTTTACTCTTCCTTGACATGTTGTTCTTTTTCCTTTACTCTTCCTTGACGCGTTGTTCTCCTTTTCCTTTACTCTTCCTTTACATGTTGTTCTTTTTCCTTTACTCTTCCTTTACACGTTGTTCTCCTTTTCCTTTACTCTTCCTTGACACGTTGTTCTCTTTTTCTTTACTCTTCCTTGACATGTTGTTCTCCTTTTCCTTTACTCTTCCTTGACGCATTCTCCTTTTCCTTTACTCTTCCTTTACATGTTGTTCTCCTTTTCCTTTACTCTTCCTTTACATGTTGTTTTCCTTTTTCTTTACTCTGCCTTGACGCATTCTCATTTTCCTTTACTCTTCCTTGACATGTTGTTCTTTTTCCTTTACTCTTCCTTGATGCGTTGTTCTCCTTTTCCTTTACTCTTCCTTTACACGTTGTTCTCCTTTTCCTTTACTCTTCCTTGACACGTTGTTCTCTTTTTCTTTACTCTTCCTCGACACTTTGTTCTCCTTTTCCTTTACTCTTCCTTTACATGTTGTTTTCCTTTTTCTTTACTCTTCCTTGACACGTTCTCATTTTCCTTTACTCTTCCTTGACATGTTGTTCTTTTTCCTTTACTCTTCCTTGACGCGTTCTTCTCCTTTTCCTTTACTCTTCCTTTACACGTTGTTCTCCTTTTCCTTTACTCTTCCTTGACACGTTCTCTTTTTCTTTACTCTTCCTTGACATGTTGTTCTCCTTTTCCTTTACTCTTCCTTGACACGTTGTTCTCCTTTTCCTTTACTCTTCCTTTACACGTTGTTCTCCTTTTCCTTTACTTGTCCTTCACACGTTGTTCTCCTTTTCCTTTTGCATTGTGGAGGGGTTTATGCAGCTTTCAGACCGGCATAGCACACACGCCGACTCACTAAATGTCGCCTTTGTTCTCCTTTTCCTTTACTCTTCCTTTACATGTTGTTTTCCTTTTTCTTTACTCTTCCTTGACGCATTCTCATTTTCCTTTACTCTTCCTTGACATGTTGTTCTTTTTCCTTTACTCTTCCTTGACGCGTTGTTCTCCTTTTCCTTTACTCTTCCTTTACACGTTGTTCTCCTTTTCCTTTACTCTTCCGGCATAGCACACACGCCTACTCACTAAATGTCGCCAAATCGTCACCACGGCTCTTTTACGCATGATGTGTATTATGACGCGAAAACCTGTGTTTTCCGGTGCAGACAAGTCCGAGCATTGACGTGTTTTGATCTGACAAATCTGAAGTAACTTTCATCAAAAACGTGATGACGTTATTTTTACGTTACGATTACACACGTTACTTGCTGACGACGCGGGGAGCACGGCGGGATGTTGGATTGCAAGGTTAATAGTGTGCAGTAAGCATTTACAGTGGGGTTCCGATAATGGCTGGCACACTGCCACTTCCTGTTTTATCATTCACATACTAGTATTTGTTCTTTATTACCAACTTATAAAAAACTACTTTTTTCACCCAAAATTCACAAATGTGCAGGGATCCATTTCTGAAGTCAATCTGCCAGGGTTGGAGACGATATTTTCTTCTTCCCAAAGCCATTTAGCAACTGGTTTTTGTGTATTTCTATGCTAAAAAAAAAGGCCTCCATTGTGCAAGCACAGTAATTGAAGGCCAGCGTGGAGATGGACAGGCTGATTGCTGCGTGCCTCTCCCACGTTTCCTGTCATGCTAACGCGTGTCTTGATCCTCGGCTAAAGACCGTAGACCATTTCTGACAGTCCGTTTGTCACATTTCTATTTAACCTGCGTCTCGCTACCAGGTTTACCTCACGTCACGAGCGCTTTAAAAAGACGTAGCAGCACAAGAGAGGGTCCGGATAGAACTCTATGGGGTCATTCTCCTAAAACGGGTCAGCAACCGGCGGCTCCAGAGCCGCATGTGGCTCTTCAGGCTCCCTTTGCAATGCTTGAATATTTTTTTTGGACACCCAAGTGGGGAAAATGCACGTCTTCGTAATGAGTTTTTAAAAATCCAACTTTGTTTGAGACAATGAATGCATCGTGACTGAGTTCTGACTGGTGATTGGATGAGCAGACAGGATGTGATATCTGTCACTATTAAAGCTTAATACTTACCTACAAGGGCGACAAACAAGCTCCGTATCTTGACTGTAACTATAACCGGTGGGCGGAGTCCGATGGAGACGTAAAACAACGCCGTGTTCTTCAAAGTATAACCGGGGGGAGGCTTATTGTCAGTCCAAATATTCCGATATCATGTCGACTTGTCGTCAAAGCACAGTTTTGGTTTTCCCAAAGAAGCGGGCAGCTTGTCTACGCGGAAACCACAAGACGCCTTTTTTGGGTTTCCCCTCTCCGGAAGCCGCTTAAAAAAAAATACAGTTTCAGGTCACCAGGAACGCCGTTTCCGTGTGGATGAAAGACTAAAAGGATAAAATACTTGATTTGAAAACCTATCCCTGTGGAGAGAAGGGATCAGTTTGGTTGCTATGACCGACGGCCAGAATGGATGGAAAAACTAAATAGTAAAAAAATTGTACATATTTTACGTTTTTTGTGCAAGGGGCAAAAAAAAAAACACTAAAGCATGACACGTTATGGCAATTTTAAGCCATGAAAATGACACACAGGAAGGAGCAAGTGAGAGCGTGGAGGAGCGTAGCGTGCGGAATTCAATAATACAAATAATAATACAACATATAATAATACAATAATACTAGCATATTCAATAATACAGATAATAACCGATCAGTAATACTATCTGCACCAATGGCTGGACAGGACAAAAAGAATTTACAAAATTTTCACAAAAAAAAAAAATGCTTCCCTCGGTTTTTTTAGTGGGGACCTGATATTTTCCTGAAACTTACCTATGTTCTATTGCTGATTACTCAAGAACGGCAAAACGTAGTAAAAAACTTTTTGTTCTGATGAAGGATGGGAGTCCCATTTTTCTGTTGGTAGGTACCATGTTTATATAACCATAGAACTCAATACTCTGTGTGCCTTGAAAGATCAGTCAAAATGGTCTAAAATGGCCGCTACTAAAGGGGTTGTCAAGGATTGATGAATTCTTCTAATATTTTTTCTTTATTCCAATAAAATAACTGTATTTTTTTTTTTATTATTTTGTTTCAGAATGTGCTGTAAAAAAATGGGCCACGGCCTGTAAATGGCCCTTGGGCCGCACTTTGGGCACCACTGGTTTCTATTGATATGCGTTGTAGTGGTGTTAACATCGTTATTATGAAACCCCAACAGCAGCGTAACTACTGTCTACTTCCACCCGCATGCTGTCACTTCCTGTTCAGTGCAAAATAAGCGTCATAGTTAAAAAAAAAAAAAATGTCCAAAAGTCCAATTAGGGTAGAATTGGGGTTTGTTTCAGTACTCCATCGACACACTAACAAGACAGCAACCAATTTTATTTTCTCATTTCTACAATTGGACAACTACATAGCATAAATACTGACAATCTGTTTCTTGGACTTATTTTTTTCTTAACACACGCGAGTGAAAGGTAGTGTATAATGGAATCAGCCAACGGCACATGCATGCGGCAAACAGCATCCGAAAGAATTAGGCACCTTATGGTATCGCTCCCACTTTGGAGTTGGCATTGACGTCCGTGTGCACAACACACGCATCCTCATCCTCATCCTCATCCTCATCCTGCATGTTGGATTTGGATGGTTCCACTATAGCCACCGTCTCGACATACAAGGTCCGATTACGGACTGACACCGTCGTCCACGACTTCCAGGAAACGGGATGGAAAATAACATGGCATTTCATTCTTTCAAAGAAAACTTCCTGTACTTCCAAGGGAAAAATAGGCTTTTCATGGATGCATGGAAGAGGATACGTGGGGTCCCTAAAGTCTGGAAAAATACCGTATGAGAATTCTGAATTTATTATAAATACAGCACTTAAAAAATACAGTTAAATAAAAAAAAAAATACATTCCTTGGAGAATTTGGATTGTCCGATGAAGCTTTTGGAATGTGGGGAAGAAAGCGGAGAAAAGCAAGTTAAATAATTAAAAACATAAATATTCTTGTCCTTTGCTGTCATTTTTTTTTTAATTCTGAACAATTTATTTCATGATTTATTTATTTGAATTAATTACTTAAATTGCGTATTAATTTTCCAAATTAAAACAAATAAATAATGATTTTTTTAACTATTGAAATGAATTTAAAATACAATATTATTTGTTGATATTATATGTTTATGCCTTTATTTCATTGTAATATTTAACAATTATTTCAAATTCTTTTATTAGATAAATCATTACTTAGTGTCTATATTGTACAGTATATCCAGACTTTTTATTATTATTGTATATTATATATTTTTGTTAAATAATTGTCACAACATTCCAGTCATGGAATGACACGTTTTGGTTTGAATCCCACATTTTCCAAACAAATGAATGAATAAATGATGGATGTTTGCGTCAACAAATGTGACGTATTCTTGGCCGAAATGAAGAAAAATAGAAATATAAGGCAGTCAAAGATGTTGTATGTAGTACTCTACACTGGTCACTAGGTGTCGGTAATGTTATCTTGATGAGACAATAGCCACTGCAGGAAGTATGCTGTCAAACAAACAATAATTATTTACGTCTAACTGTGATCATAGGGGTGTTATTTCATGTCTAGAGGGCTCTGATCGTGTTTACAAAAACATATTTAGAAGCTTTTAAACAGGTTTTTTCTGCATTCAAACTATGAAAATATTCCATTTGTAAATAAGGAATGCTACTTTGCCCAACTTCACGTATCACGGATTTAGTGTAGATGGTGCGTCCAGACTTTAGGGACAGGGTTTGTCAGCACCCTCTAGTGTCCACAAAGAGGCTCGGAAACATCCGTCTCATAAATAAGGCTGTTGGCTGCACATTTCTCTCACACGACGCGCCCGCAAACACAGATCAACTTTGGTTTGCCCGGGTACGAGCGCTAATAGGACATCGAACAGAGACGACGCAATGCAGGACATTCACAAGGAAACATCTCGGCCGCTTAGTTTTCTTGCCGTTTCTCCCCGTCTTCATTTTTATACAACAAAATAGATCATCTGAACCGTTTGCTCGTGTTACCCTGCCTGGCCGCCGTGCTCTTAGTTGTAGTCGTCGTAGTCCGGGTCCATGCCTTCACGTGGACTGCAGGTCCCCTGCGTGGAGTAGGACCTGGTCTTCATGGAGCAGTTGGAGTCCATCAAAATGGCCTGGAAGACAGTCCATGGAACATTCCGCATCAAAAGGCATGGATGCATTATTTGCATTTTCCAAAAGACATCCAAGAACCGGGTGCCAGGTCTTCACAAATAGACCTGGAAGTTTTGCTAGTCTCGACTTGCCTCATTTTTTCTCATATTTGTTTTTCTTTTATACGATACTTCAGGAATTTTTAATATGCTATATTACTCCCATAATATTTTTTTCTCCACTTAATTTTCCCAAAATGACAACTTTATTTTGTTTTATTTCTGTCTCATAACATGGTAACTATTTTTTTCTTATTATTGTAATTTTCACTTTATTCCCATAATATTTGTTTTTTTTTTCCCATAATATTTGGACTATTTTTATTTGGACTATTCGCATTACCAAACATTTTCCGCAACCAAGTTTACATCTTTATTTGTTGTTCTGTTGATTCTCGTAGTATTAATGAAACATTCATTCATTTGCTGGAGCCTATCCCAGCTGTCTTGGGGCGAGAGGCGGGGTCCACCCTGGACTGGTGGCCAGCCAATCCCAGGGCACATATAGACAAACAACCATTCACACTCACATTCATACCTATGGACAATTTGGAGTGGCTAATTAACCTAGCATGTTTTTTTGGAATGTGGGAGGAAAAACCGGAGTACCCGGAGAAAAGCCACGCATGCACGAGGAGAACATACAGACTCCACACAGAGATCTGGTGAAGATCTGGCATCCCGACCATCATGAGTTTAGGTTTGGCATCCGAATGAAAGCGATACGTTCTAAAGCTCGTGATGTAGGACACCACAGTCTGAAATGTTAGCATGTAGCATCTGTGGCCCCTTTTTGTCCACAAATGGACCTTCTGAAAGCTGAACCGAAGTGCATCTTACCTCTTGTTGCTAAGACGGTGTAATTACAGGATAAACGCCCACGCTGGAGCAGCACTGATAAATGAATTGAGCAGCAGATAACAACATCAGCCTGAGACGGAGGACAACAAATACACCATGCTGAACACCCAAGGACCTGATCTACTAGGATCCCACTTCGAAATCTTTACCCGGGTCCAGCTCTTCTCCTCACAGGCTGGATGACAAGAGGCTTCACTCTGTATCTGTCTGTGGAGCAGAGTGGGCTCTCACCTCATTCAGTGTCTGTGTGGAGGCGGGGCTACTAGCTACTAGCCAATGGGGTTTGAAGGCATGGATGGAGGTGGCGGTCTTGGTGAAGGATGCATGGCATCTTCATAACTAACGACTCTTTATGGATGGAGTTGGTGCTTTCATGCGCAGTGGAACCACGGTTGGCGTCCAAAGTGAAAGGAAAATGACTTGGTTGTTTTAAAGAACAAATCAAATCTTACAATTTTCTCCTCCTGTCCGGGCGGGTTCCTGAGGAAGAAGCAAAGCGGAGCAAAGATGATGTCCACGATGCCAATGATGCTCATCAACCAGGGGAAGCCAATGGTCTCAGCAATGGATCCTCCGATCGATGGGCCTGCAACACAGAATGAATCTTTAGAGGAGTGGATCCCCACACATTCATAATAATACCACAGGCCAAACATGCATATTTAGGTAGAAGAAAACATACATAAGTCACATTTTTTGCGGGTTTATTTACCGTATTTTCTGGACTATAAGTCGCTCCGGAGTATAAGTCGCACAAGGCCAAAAATGCATCATTAGGTAGAAAAAACCATATAAGTTGTACTGGAGTATAAGTCGCATTTTTTGCGGGTTTATTTACCGTATTTTCTGGACTATAAGTCGCTCCAGAGTATAAGTCGCACAAGGCCAAAATTTCATAATTAGGTAGAAAAAACATACATAAGTCGCACTGGAGTATAAGTCGCATTTTTTGCGGGTTTATTTATCGTATTTTCTGGACTATAAGTCACTCCAGAGTATAAGTCACACAAGGCCAAAAATGCATCATTAGGTAGAAAAAACATAGATAAGTCGCACTAGAGTATGAATTGCATTTTTTGCAGGTTTATTTACCGTATTTTCTGGACTATAAGTCACTCTGGAGTATAAGTCGCACAAGGCCAAAAATTCATAATTAGGTAGAAAAAACATACATAAGTCACACTGGAGTATAAGTCGCATTTTTTGCGGGTTTATTTATCGTATTTTCTGGACTATAAGTCGCTCCAGAGTATAAGTCGCACAAGGCCAAAAATGCATCATTAGGTAGAAAAAAACATACATAAGTCGCACTGGAGTATAAGTGGCATTTTTTGCGGGTTTATTTATCCTATTTTCTGGACTATAAGTCGCTCCGGAGTATAAGTTGCACAAGGCCAAAAATGCATAATTAGGTTAAAAAAACATATAAGTTGTACTAGAGTATAAGTGCCATTTTTTGCAGGTTTATTTGCCGTATTTTCTGGACTATAAGTCGCTCCGGAGTATAAGTCGCACAAGGCCAAAAATGCATCATTAGGTAGAAAAAAACATACATAAGTCGCACTGGAGTATAAGTCGCATTTTTTGCAGGTTTATTTACCGTATTTTCTGGACTATAAGTCGCTCCGGAGTATAAGTCGCACAAGGCCAAAAATTCATCATTAGGTTGAAAAAAAAAAACATATAAGTTGTACTGGAGTATAAGTCGCATTTTTTGCGGGTTTATTTATCGTATTTTCTGCACTATAAGTCGCTCCAGAGTATAAGTCGCACAAGGCCAAAAATGCATAATTAGGTAGAAAAAAACATACATAAGTCGCATTGGAGTATAAGTCGCATTTTTTGCAGGTTTATTTACTGTACTTTCTGGACTATAAGTCGCTCCGGAGTATACGTAAGTAGCACAAAGCCAAAAATGCATCATTAGGTAGAAAAAACATAGATAAGTAACACTGGAGTATAAATTGGATTTTTTGCAGGTTTATTTACCGTATTTTCTGGACTATAAGTCGCTCCAGAGTATAAGTCACACAAGGCCAAAAATGCATAAATAGGTTGAAAAAAACATACATAAGTCGCACTGGAGTATAAGTCGCATTTTTTGCGGGTTTATTTACTGTATTTTCTGGACTATAAGTCGCTCCAGAGGATAAGTCGCACAAGGCCAAAAAATACATAATTAGGTAGAAAAAACATACATAAGTCGCACTGGAGTATAAGTCACATTTTTTGCGGGTTTATTTATCGTATTTTCTGGACTATAAGTCGTTCCGGAGTATAAGTCGCACAAGGCCAAAAATGCATAAATAGGTTGAAAAAAACATATAAGTTGTACTGGAGTATAAGTCGCATTTTTTGCGGGTTTATTTACCGTATTTTCTGGACTATAAGTCGCTCCGGAGTATAAGTCGCACAAGGCCCAAAATGCATAATTAGGTAGAAAAAAACATATAAGTTGTACTGGAGTATAAGTGGCATTTTTTGCGGGTTTATTTATCGTATTTTCTGGACTATAAGTCACTCCGGAGTATAAGTCGCACAAGGCCAAAAATGCATCATTAGGTAGAAAAAACATACATAAGTCACACTGGAGTATAAGTCGCATTTTTTGCAGGTTTATTTACTGTACTTTCTGGACTATAAGTCGCTCCAGAGTATAAGTCGCACAAGGCCAAAAATGCATCATTAGGTAGAAAAAAACATACATAAGTCGCACTGGAGTATAAGTGGCATTTTTTGCGGGTAATTTATTTTCCAAACTACTTGACCAAAACAGACATTCCGCCATCTTGGAAGGCAAGTTGTAATAATAAAAGAATAGAGAACAGGCTGAATAGGTGTAAGATATTATTATCATTTCTGATCTATGGTAGTTCCATTCCAGTTTAGCGCCAGTATCAAAACGCTAACGTCTCTTGTCAGGGTGTGTGACTTGATTCTTACCCAAAGCAAATCCCATGCAAAAAGCCACATCAGCAATGGCGTACACACTTCCATAAACCGACACGTGGCGCAAATCCACCAAATATCCCATAATGGGCATCATGGAGGAGTCCACCATGCCTGGAACAAACAGTCGACATTCAGTCGGGAATATGGCGCTCATGTTGAAATATGTTAGCATGCTTACCGATAGCAAAACCAGTCCCGAAAGTTGGGAGAATGAGACCATAAATACTTCTGGCAAATGGAACCTACGATATCAAAGATTCGGGTGAAAACAAGCAAGCAAAAAGTAACAGGAGGTTCTTGGTCTTGCACACCGGAATGGGGCGTTGCAAGGGAGGGAGAGACGGGCTTACATCCTGATCCTTTCACACTTGGGCATGCAAATAATGGTTTCTTCTGCCCTCCACTTCCGTTTTATTTCTGCACTGTACCGTAGTGGAATGGTACTGTTCCAGTACTTCTGGAGGTCACTAGTTGTCTTAAACTAATCGTTTATGGAATAACCAGGAACATAACCAGGAAATGCCGTAACACAAACACCCCCTGTATGGTAAACAAACAGGAAACAAACTTACCCCTATGACACAGACCCCCACCAACACCATTCCGATGAGGGCGGAAAGCCATCTGTTTGGGATTAGATCAAACACGAGATGAGGGAATGCCGTTACAGCCTTGTCTGCTCATGACAAATATTACCTAAATATTATTTTATATATATATATATATATATATGATATATTAAACATTAGAATTAAAAACTGATTAAAAAGCTAAGGTAGTTAGGACAGGAAAGGGGTGTCCAAAGTGCGGCCCGGAGGCCATTTGTGGTTTTTTTATTGGTTCCGCTCATTTTCTAAATATATAACTTTAACAAGAAAAACCTAAATATATTATATATTACGTATATATTCGATTTTTTGGTTTAAAAAAAAGTAAATAAATAATAATAATAAAAAATCAATAAAAAAATATCAAATAATTCATGGGGAATAAAGAATTAAAGAATAAAATGTTTGAATAATAATCATTATTATATTATTAATTAGCCTATTATTATTACTATCATCATTATTATTCTTCTGATTATTACTACTACTAGAAGTGGTAGTAGTAGTAGGCTAGTATTTCCTGCTTTTGCCCTATTATATGAAATTTGTCAGGGATTTTTTTTGTATAAAGAAATAATCAATAAAATATATATTTTTATTGATTTTTTTGTATTTGTCAAAAAATAATATAAAATATATAAAATTATTTAAGGGGGTTAAAGAAGGGGGGCTAAAGTGTTCTAATAATAATCATTATAATATTATTAATTAGCCTATTATTATTCTTCTTCTGATTATTACTAGTATTAGCCTGCTTTTGCCCTATTATATGAAATTTGTCAGGGATTTTTTTTGTATAAAGAAATAATCAATAAAATATATATTTTTATTGATTTTTTTGTATTTGTCAAAAAATAATATAAAATATATAAAATTATTTAAGGGGGTTAAAGAAGGGGGGCTAAAGTGTTCTAATAATAATCATTATAATATTATTAATTAGCCTATTATTATTCTTCTTCTGATTATTACTAGTATTAGCCTGCTTTTGCCCTATTATATGAAATTTGTCAGAGATTTTTTTTGTAAAAAAGAAAATCAATAAAAAATGTTTTAAAATCTATAAAAAAATATGAAATTATTTAGGGGGCTTAAGAACATTTTAGGGGGGCCGAAGCCCCCTTCTTCACCCATAAACTCAGATTTCAAATGCCAATAACGAATATTATTGCCAAATGTGAATTGTCAATTTCTTAAGTACGTTGAGTATCATCACCAACATGTACACATTTGTAGTACTGACTCTCGGTTACGCTTGGACGCTCTCCATTTTGTTGCATTTTAGTACAGATAAATGGATCAATGTTATCAATTTCTGTAGTAGCAAAATAATGTTGCCGTTCCCTTAAAAATAACCAATAAGCTGCGGTCTAATGTGACATATCTTGCGTCTGAGAATCACTACTCTAAGGTATTGAAATCCAAGTCGGAGTACCGAGAGGAGACCTTTTCACAGAGACATTACGGATACACTGACGCATCACGCAGGCCAGGCTCCCAAACATTAAAAACAGCGAAATCTAATTTAGAAAAGCGGAAACAGATATCGCAGTCACCCGAGGGAGCCAAGGAAGGACTGAGAATAGATAAGGCCTATTTCTCTCCTACCTCCCGATCTTGGTTGCCAGCGTTCCAAAGATGTAGGTTCCAAGGAGGTAGGAGATGGACGCCGGTAAGAAGGCCACGCCTACACAACAGAAAGAGCAACCAGGAGGCATGAAAGACGGAAGGTGTGGAAGATAAACAGATTGTATCGGGGTTTCATCACTGAGCTGCTGTGCATCTTCCATTGGCTCTAATGAAGACTTGTGACACCCTAATATCCTGTTCATGGTCTTTCTTTATCTGACCAAGACTTCATATACAGCAGACTCAAAGAGCACAGCAATAATAATAATAATAATAATAAAAAAAAAAAAACATGGACAAAAGTGGTTGTGTGTGTTGCGGCTCAGGCACAGCACACTGGGCCAAGTGACCACCTGACTTACAAACATTCCCGGTACGAACATTCGGACATACGGACTATGGTAATGGTAATGCTAATGCTAATGCTAATGCTAATGGTAATGGTTTAATTTCATTTGAACATGCATCAGATTCCAATTGAGTGCATCCCATAATCAGTTCCCAGTTCCACATGTCCAAAAGGAGTAGGAAGAAGCAAAGCTTATTAAATCCTACCCCTCCATCTGGTACTTTTACAATCACTAACTCTTACATTTGTTCACTTCCTGCTTTCCTAATATAGTTTAAGTTTTTTGTTTGTTTTTTTAAATTAATTTTTTTAAAGAATATTATTATTATATTATATTATTATATTAATATATAATATATATTATTAAAATGATTATTAAATATTATTGTTATACATTTAAAAAAAATAAATTACTAAGGAACTAAGGCCCGTGTATTGAGTAGTTACTGAGGAACTAATAAGTAGTTACTAAGGAACTAAGGCCCATACATTGAGTAGTTACTGAGGAACATATGAGGAACTAATCGCCAAGGCATGTGAATTTAGAGTAGTTACTGAGGGACTAACTAATGAGTAGTTACTAAGGAACTAAGGCACATATACTTGGAGTAGTTACTGAGGAATTAATGAGTAACTAATGAATAAGGCACATACGTTTAGAGTAGTTACTAATGATCTAACAATGAACTAATTACCCATTTAGAGTAGTTACCGGGGAACTGAGTTTTTAGTAAGACACTAAGGCCTATACATTTAGAGTAGTTACTGAGGGACTAATGATGAAGTAATTAGAGGCACATACATTTAGAGTAGTTACTAAGGAACTGTGGCACATAGACTTTGAGTAGTTACTGATGAATTAACGAGTGACTAAGACACACACATTTAGAGTAGTTACTAATGATCTAACAATGAACTAATTACCAATTTAGAGTGGTTACTGTGGAACTAATGGGTTTTTAGTAAGGCACTAAGGTCCATACATTTAGAGTAGTTACTGAGGAACATATGAGGAACTAATCGCCAAGGCATGTGAATTTAGAGTAGTTACTGAGGGACTAACTAATGAGTAGTTACTAAGGAACTAAGGCACATATACTTGGAGTAGTTACTGAGGAATTAATGAGTAACTAAGGCACATACGTTTAGAGTAGTTACTAATGATTTAACAATGAACTAATTACCTTACTAATGGGTTTTTAGTAAGGCACTAAGGTCCATACATTTAGAGTAGTTACAGAGGGACTAATGAGGAAGTGATTACAAAGGCACATACATTTAGAGTAGTTACTAAGGAACTAACTAATGAGTAGTTACTAAGGAACTAAGGCACATGGACTTTGAGTAGTTACTGTGGAATTAATGAGTGACTATGACTAAGGCACATACATTTAGAGTAGTTACTAATGATCTAACAAGGAACTAATTACCAATTTAGAGTAGTTGCTGAGGAACTAAGGAGTTGTTAGTAAAACACTAAGGCCTATACATTTAGAGTAGTTACTGAGGAACTAATGATGAAGTAATTACAGAGTCACACGGATTTAGAGTAGTTACGAAGGAACAAACTATGAAGTAGTTACTGAGGAACGAAGGAGTTGTTAGTAAAACACTAAGGCCTATACATTTAGAGTAGTTACTGAGGAACTAATGATGAAGTAATTACAGAGTCACACGGATTTAGAGTAGTTACGAAGGAACAAACTATGAAGTAGTTACTGAGGAACTAAAGAGTTGTTAGTAAAACACTAAGGCCTATACATTTAGAGTAGTTACTGAGGAACTAATGATGAAGTAATTACAGAGTCACACGGATTTAGAGTAGTTACGAAGGAACAAACTATTAAGTAGTTACTGAGGAACGAAGGAGTTGTTAGTAAAACACTAAGGCCTATACATTTAGAGTAGTTACTGAGGAACTAATGATGAAGTAATTACAGTCACACGGATTTAGAGTAGTTACGAAGGAACAAACTATTAAGTAGTTACTGAGGAACGAAGGAGTTGTTAGTAAAACACTAAGGCCTATACATTTAGAGTAGTTACTGAGGAACTAATGATGAAGTAATTACAGAGTCACACGGATTTAGAGTAGTTACGAAGGAACTAACTATTAAGTAGTTACTGAGGAAGTAATCCAGAACTAAGCAGGCATGACTAGCGGTTAGCGTTATGTAGGTACGCTCCTTATTAACGACTGTTAATACATTTTGTGTCTCCAAATGGCGGCTCCTGATCTCCATCATCAACAGAGCCAACTGCAAACTCGCCATGGAAATAAACGGAGGACGGGAAGAAGCCAAACATAAACGATAGTAAGCCCAGGTCACAACCGGTTGAACGGGCTCGTCAGTAAGAAACGCCTAATGGACCCAGGGTGCGTGACGTTGCTGATTGACCCCCAAAAATGAGGAATCTAATCCTGTCATAATTCATAAAGGATCCAAAAGTAAGCCGTTTTAGCATGTGCTTACCGGCCGTGTACCGTGACCTCTCGCTTGGATGCTCGAGGGAAGCAAAGGGAATTGACTATTCATTTAGCAAAATGTGTGTTTGCTAAATGAACAGTCATGAACGAGTACACTAGCAAAGAGTACACAAGCAAACCACATTTTGGTTACTGTTGTTTGTTTTATTTTGTTTTTAAATAACACGGAAAAGAAAAATACTCTACTGACAACAACTTTGTGGTATTTGGGCCTTGGACTGAAATTTCAGGATGAAGCTAAAATGCTAAAAGCTAAAGCTAAAATTATGACCAAGTGAACTTCATTTGTGTTTTAAAATACATTTGTATTTACATTATACATAAATACTTAGATATAAATAGATATCATGATTTATTGATATAAATCACACAATTTTAGCAAGTTTACCGTATGTTGTTTATTGTTGATTGTCGAATTGTTTATTCGACGCAGTATCAAATTTGTTGTGAAATGCTGATATTATGTGGTAATGCATTCAGGGAAGGTTTGATGATGTTAATGAGTGAAAGTGTCAATATTTGTCCCATCCACGACACTAAATTTAAGTCATGCTGGGACAGGCCCGGGCTATTATGACACACGTCAAACAACAGCGTTATAATCGTCTCTCTGAAAAACAAACTCCGGCCTGGTGGCTTCATTAGGCTGTGACCCCGGGGATAGCTTCCGGGCCCCGCAAGGTGATATTTTTGGAGCTCCTTAGCAAAGCCTAAGGGGCAGGTTTTACCAGATAAACAAAATAACAAAAGACTAATAAATACTGTACCTAGCTGCCATTTCTGGGCACACATGGTCTCCATCATCCAGATGGGCAGCGTCGGCTCCAGCATGGCAATGGCCATGTTCCCAAAACAAATGGCGCCTGTAAAGTAGGATAAATGAGTCAATGGGTACATGTTGCTCTATGTTTCCTACAACCTTATTAACTCTAAACAAAACACCGTCCAGGTTTTAGCTTCTTACCAGATGCAATCAAAATGTACGGATCCTTCATGAGGGTCAACAACGGTGTCCCCTTTTGGCTCTACAAAAAGACAAAAATGTATTTAGTTGTAGGACACCAAAAGGGTTCAATGGAGGCAACTGTTTGTTGAAGACGTTTCAGCTTTCATCTAATTGCTGGGTTTGTTTATGTTTTGGCGCGGTGTGTCGCCGGGCGTTAACATGACATTGTTTGCCTGGTGGCGAAGCAACACGCTAGAGGCCACCAGTTCAATCCGTCTTTGTGGTGGGAGAGATGTTGGGACATTTTTGACCATTGCCTTTGAGAGGTTTGCCACCAGCTGCTTATAATTATTTGCATTACAAAAGTCAATTTCCGCTACCGTTCATGAAATTTCAATATTTCATGCATTTTGTCCAATTCCGAGAGAACGATTTCTGCAAAACAAAACATTTCATGTCAAAACTATTGACATATTTTGCATAGATTTCTTATTTTCACACTATCCGTCAAGAAATAAAGAAATATAGAAATATCTTAAGATATCAAGTGATTAATATCTTCTGGAAAACAAGCTGTAAACAAACATAAATGGATTCCCATCCCCTGTGATCATCCCTGACTAAAGTCTTTGTAGGACTTCGAAAGGTTTGCCACCAGCTGCTTATAATTATCTGCATTACAAAAGTCAATTTCTGCTACCGTTCATGAAATTGTGAATTATGAAAATGTCTGCAAATAAAAACAAAACATTTGGTAATGGTAATGGTAATGGTTTAATTTCATTTGAACATGCATTACAAATTTCCCCACTGAGGGGCGAATAAAGGCATATCTTAATTAGATTCCAATTGAGTGCATCCCATAATCAGTTCCCAGTTCCACATGTCCAAAAGGAGTAGGAAGAAGCAAAGCTTATTAAATCCTACCCCTCCATCTGGTACTTTTACAATCACTAACTCTTACATTTGTTCACTTCCTGCTTTCCTAATAAAGTTTTTTGTTTGGTTTTTTAATAAATTTTATATATATATATATAGTTTTTATATATATTTTTAATTAAAAATTATATGTATTTATTAAAAATTAAAAATTAAAAATTAAAAATTAAAAATTAAAAATTAAAAATTAAAAATTAAAAATTAAAAATTAAAAATTAAAAATTAAAAATTTAAAATTTAAAATTTAAAATTTTAAATTTTAAATTTTAAATTTTAAATTTTAAATTCAAAATTCAAAATTCAAAATTCAAAATTTAAAATTTTAAATTTTAAATTTTAAATTTTAAATTTTAAATTTTAAATTTTAAATTTTAAATTTTAAATTTTAAATTTAATTTCAATTTTAGAACCAAAGAACCCTGGATGACCTGGATGTTTTCAAATCCACACAACAATGAGATCAAATGACTCACCTCGGGTTCGACTTTAGTGGGCTGAAGTGCGAAGAGCTGTAGAGCTGGAAGGAAGCATTTTTTTTCAAATGTCATGAAATTCTGTTTACATAAAATCCAGCTTCAGAGCTCCAAACGCATGAAGCTTCTAGAGTCGGCGTTATTGTTTGTGTTCTGTGAAATGTTGGAATGCTTGTGTACCTCCGTCAAACAAAGCCAGAAATGCCAGAATGAGGAAAGGAGCGGTCTTCCCAACGAACTCGTACATCACGCTACCGAATGGGGGTCCGACTGTGAAGAACAAACCGGATGATCAGTGAACGGGATGCCATGTCTTCTTCTCCTTCCTTGTTTCGCTCCTGAACAATTTCATAGCACAAAGTTCTGACAGAACACCAACTGCTCTTCTGCATTATTTGTGTACGCTAGCAGCCCCGCCTCCTCCCAAGGAAGTCAAGGGACTGAATGACTGACGAGAGGCCTCAAACCCCAGCTTTTTTTCATGTTTTAATCTGCCGAAATGGGCTGCGAGTGGTTAGCGCGCAGGCAAAAACATGCTAGGTTAATGTTATAGCTGAGGGTGGCCAATCACAGCAGAGTGGGCGTGTCCGTAGGTGGACTGTTTCGGAAATCTAAGCAACTAGAGCTGGAATAGGTGCAGATTGTGGAAGATCTAGAAAGCTTTGTGTGCAGGTTATTGTGTGTAGCTCCTCTATAGGAGTCCACCACCATGTCTCCTTTAAAAAATGGAATCGATAATGAGTAGCTATGAGATGAATAATGTAGAAAAAGGTTCCAGGCCCTTATCCGTTCATCCAAAGATAAATTCCATGACCTCAGCAAACATCTTTGGGATATTCCGACAAAGTGTCCACGACATCTTCGGCTAAGTATCCCGATTGGTGTATGAAATTTCAAATGTTTGATGTCGGCGTACCTAAAACTCCCATTGCCAGACCTCCAAGGGCAATCCCTATCGCATGGCCTCTCTCTTCATCATCGGTGTACACACTTGCAAGCATTCCCATCCCTGAAAATACACACAGATACTACATTGTCATATTCCATTCTCATATTTTACTATTTTATCTGTGTGGACAAAGTATGAATTGAGTAACCCCTGTAAAGACAAACGATGCTTCTTCAAACGACGTTTTAATATTTTCATTAATATTAATAATATTATTAATATATTATATATAATATAATATTATTATATTAATATAATATATAATAGTATTATTATTAGAAAGACAAGAAATGAATAAAATAAATAAAATAAAATACATTAAAATTAAAAAATAAATTAAACAAAATATGGAATTCCCAATATGGGAATAAAGTCATAATATTATGAGATGAAAATATATGAAAATTATTTATGCAGAAAGAAAAATATATATTTTTAAAAACAATAGCAAAAACGGGTGAAAAAGAGCAAAGAGTGATGTTAGCTTTTCCTGAAATATATCGCATATCTTATCATATCTATGTGTTGCTTTACAAAATATCATTTTTCACTATGTGCCCCACAGTGGAAAAAGTTAGGGCACCCCTGGTAAAGGTATTTTTTAAAGGTATTTTCAACCTTGTGGAAAAACGGCATACGGTTTTACCAGCTACAGATGAGCAGGAGGAGCCCACGCCTTGCAACGATCTGGCCACAAACAGCAACGCGTAGCTCGATGAGAAGGCAAACACTTGACAGGAACAGAAGAAGAAAATAGGCAAGGGCACGTCAGATATGAAGCACACACTTTTCCTCCTCTCCATTTTCACCATAGCGTTCAAAAAAGGAACTTACTAATTGTCGAGCTGAACATGATGCAGAAGCCAATGAATATGGGAAGCTGGTATCCAATCCTGGGGACACACAAATAGATTCTTTACAAACAATTCAATATTAAACATCTATATCTATATATATACATATGTATATATGTATATATTTACAATTAATTGTGTTATACAGCAGGTGACAAAGCAAATTGTTAAATTACATTGGACTTTTTTGCTAGTTTTTCTATTTTTGCATTTTAAATCTTGTTTTGTTTTGTTTTTTTTTTTACAAATATTTCTACTATATGCTAGTGACTCATTTTTCTCTTAATATTAGCCCAAAATATTTCTTGTAATTTAATTTTCTTCCCCACCAAATTTTCCAAAAAGTTGCATCTTCATTCTTTGTTTTGTTTCTGAATGTTTTGTTTCTATTATGATCTTAAAAAAATACTTTTGTTCTTTCATATTTCAATATTTTCTTCATAATATTGCGACTTTAATGTTGAAAAGTTATGACTTTTTTGGGGAAATATTAACTTTAATCTCCTAATATTTCGACTAACTTTTGTTTTGTTTCTAAGGATATTAGGACCTTTAAAAAATTACTTTTGTTCTTTCATATTTCAATATTTTCTTCATAATATTGCGACTTTAATATTGAAAAGCTATGACTTTTTGGAAGAAATATTAACTTTAATCTCCTAATATTTTGACTAACTTTTGTTTTGTTTCTAAAGATATTATGACCTTAAAAAAATACTTTTGTTCTTTCATATTTCAATATTTTCTTCATAATATTGCGACTTTAATGTTGAAAAGTTATGACTTTTTTGGGGGGAAATATTAACATTAATCTCCTAATATTTCGACTAACTTTTGTTTTGTTTCTAAAGATATTAGGACCTTTAAAAAATTACTTTTGTTCTTTCATATTTCAATATTTTCTACATAATATTGCGACTTTAATATTGAAAAGCTATGACTTTTTGGAAGAAATATTAACATTAATCTCCAAATATTTCGACTACTCTGGCAAAACACTGCTCCTTTCTTCCATTTCAAAATTTTCCCGTTTATTTGTATTTTTAGCATGTGCCGGGAGCCATTGAAAATACATCTTTTGGCCGCAAATGGCCCACGCCCTGCACTTTGGACACACTTGGGAGCAAGTCAGTACGTCTTGAGTCATCAAGCTCAAGTTTTGAAGACATGTAAGTCCAAGCCAGGACAAGACAGGTCGAGTCAAGTCCAAAGTCATAGGCTTGACATTGACTGTGTAGGCTGTGTAGAGCCCAAAAGGCATACGTCTGCATATGTAGAATACATGTGACAGGTGGTCATTGTATTGAGTTGTAGAAATGATACTATGGATGATGTACAGTATATGGCGTCATCCCGCTCTGTTTAACACAACCTTACAAGTAATCGTCGATCACGATATTTGGGATTTGTCAGTCGATGGTGCCGATATCAGATATCAGATATCAGATATTACTGGTTCACGATGTTAGGCTCCGGACTTTATAAAGCATCAGCAAGCCGTACTAGCCGAATGGTTAATATTCACGGAACATCGTCGCTGTGCTTGACTTGCCTTGCGTTGTCCTTTCTCAGGAAGGAAGGTGACTAAGCAGCAGTAATAACGCGCTTCTTTGTCTCCATTACATCATACCTGAGTGCACGGCTGAGACACTAAATACTACCTTGGTACCTCGCATGCCGTTAATGTTGGTGCACTCACAAAATATGACCATGAAGATCCGTGTAGCCAAGAGACACACTTTTTATTCTGCATTTATGTCGTTTGAGCTTTCCACTGTGCAGCTCTCCGTGACAAATTCATGCAAATGAGTCTAATCAGGAACTCGGCTCTGTTAAACAGAGCGGGATGACGCCATATACTGTACATCATCCATAGTATCATTTCTACAACTCAATACAATGACCACCTGTCACGTGTATTCTACATATGCAGACGTATGCCTTTTGGGCTCTACACAGCCTACACAGTCAATGTCAAGCCTATGACTTTGGACTTGACTCGACCTGTCTTGTCCTGGCTTGACTTGGACTTACATGTCTTCAAAACTTGAGCTTGAAGACTCAAGACGTACTGACTTGCTCTCAAGTGTGTTCAAAGTGCAGGGCGGGGGCCATTTGCGGCCAAAAGATGTATTTTCAATGGCTCCCGGCACATGCTAAATACGTATACACATAAATGGGAAAATTTAAAAATGGAAGAAAGGAGCAGTATTTTGCCAGAGTAGTCGAAATATTACGAGATTAATGTTAATAGTTCCCCCAAAAAGTAATAGCTTTTCAATATTAAAGTCGCAATATTATGAAGAAAATATTGAAATATGAAAGAACAAAAGTATTTTTTTAAGGTCATAATATCTTCAGAAACAAAACAAAAGTTATTCGAAATATTACGAGATTAATGTTAATATTTCCCCCCAAAAAGTAATAGCTTTTCAATATTAAAGTCGCAATATTATGAAGAAAATATTGGAACAAAAGTATTTTTAAGGTCATAATATCTTCAGAAACAAAACAAAAGTTAGTCAAAATATTAGGAGATTAATGTTAATATTTCCCCCAAAAAGTCATAACTTTTCAATATTAAAGTCGCAATATTATGAAGAAAATATTGAAATATGAAAGAACAAAAGTATTTTTTTAAGGTCATAATATCTTCAGAAACAAAACAAAAGTTAGTCGAAATATTAGGAGATTAATGTTAATATTTCCCCCCAAAAAGTAATAGCTTTTCAATATTAAAGTTGCAATATTATGAAGAAAATATTGGAACAAAAGTATTTTTTAAGGTCATAATATCTTCAGAAACAAGACAAAAGTTAGTCAAAATATTAGGAGATTAATGTTAATATTTCCCAAAAAAGTCATAACTTTTCAATATTAAAGTTGCAATATTGTGAAGAAAATATTGAAATATGAAAGAACAAAAGTATTTTGTCATAAATACATTTTTAACACATTGCAGCGACAACCACATTGCAGCGACATTGCAACCACATTGCAGCGACATTGCTACGGCAGCTAGCGAGCTAATCAGTTAGCCCAAATTTATTTTTTCGAAACATATGAAGCCAAAAGCTAACCACTTCCACACCGAATGGGAGAAGAAGCTTTTTTTCACTGTTTAATTAATTACTGCAAAAAAATAACTGCAAAAAGGCTTGTTTTGTAGATATTAAGATGTGTTGGCACTTATTATTTGTGCTTTCCTCGTATGTGTCATTACCAGGCTGTGGCCTGGAAAAATGTTTACACATTCTAATCCAGATGATCATATTACCACATAAAAGCAAACGACTTTTACACATCCTCAAATCTAATCTTTGACATGTAAATAACTTATCATTCATTAAATTAAATAGTTGTAGGCATTAGTTCCAGTTACACGGTGTGACTTTTGCTACTACCTGGATATCAAACAGGCTTCTGTTTGGACACCTTTATTAGCGTTTGCTTTGGCTAACAGATTTTGGCACATCATTTTTAAAATATACTAAAGAGTTTTATGATAAAAATCACATTTTCATAGTTTAACACCTGGCAAGAATAGTGTACCAACCTGCGTATGACTGCTCGTTTATTTAAAATGATTATATCATATTGCTAGCTGCACTGTGAACGAGTGGTTAGCATCAGCGTCAGCGTATGCTGTCAGTTTTAGGTTCCTACCTATTTTCGTTTTTGGTTCCTACCTATGTGCATATAGTAAGTTAATGAGGCGGAACTAATTTCTTGTAAAATCGTCGTTTCCGCACGTGCACGTTTAATCGTTACACCCATGGAAAATAAGCTCCGTTGTTTGTTTGCCACACTATTTAGAACTCAGAAGTTAATAGGTGATAAAAGTTAAAGATCATCTCTATAATTCAATTAAGGTACAGTATATGTATTTTGTATTATTTTCGTTTCAGTCTCTTAGTGTCTTAGTTACTTTATTTGCTGTACCAGCTAATGTTAATCATGAGTGTGTTGCACATGTGATGGTTGTTTGTTGATGGAAATGTGTGTAATGTGGCAAGTTTATTTGCACGATTGTTAAAAAGTTTAATGATAATAAAACGAATTTGTTGACATAGTGTTATTGTATATTTGTGTATTATATAACCAGTAATTTATTGTATTTTGTATCTGTTTGAACCCCTTTTAGTTCTCACGTTGCATGGTTTTGCAATAAATCCATCAGTAAAACACAAGAACTAGTTGCTGTCTGATCGTCGCACATTCGAGGGAGTTACACTCTGCCTCTCGCCCGAAGACAGCTGGGATAGGCTCCAGCACCCCCCGCGACCCTCATGAGGATAAGTGGTAGAAAATGAATGAATGAATGAATGAATAAAAATCACAAGGCTGAAGTCTCTGTAGTCACAATAAGTACTAACCATTGGGTATTATTCCTTAACATGGCTGTACGGCGGTCTCGTGGTTAGCGTACAGACCTCATAGCTAGGAGACCAGGGTTCTCCGGGTACTCCGGGTACTCCGGTTTCCTCCCACATTCCAAAAACATGCTAGGTTAATTAGCCACTCCAAATTGTCCATAGGTATGAATGTGAGTGTGAATGGTTGTTTGTCTATATGTGCCCTGGGATTGGCTGGCCACCAGTCCAGGGTGTACCCCGCCTCTCGCCCCAAGACAGCTGGGATAGGCTCCAGCACCCCCACAAATAGAAAATGAATGAATGAATGAAGGATTCCACATTTTCAGGTACAGGTGAAAAAGCCTATTATTACTTTTATCAACTTTTGCTATTTTCTCCCATTTTCATACATTTTTGTGTTATGGAAAATGTCAGATTTTGGGGAAAGTCATAATTTTGTTGCTATGGCAAATTGTTAGTCTTCATTTCCTGAACGATGTTTCCGTCCGAGATTGGTTTCAATCGTATTTTTCACTCGGTTGTGATGGAAGGTTTTCAGAGAGCCAGTCATGATGTGTCTCAAAAGGAACCGTGATATTTCCAGCCGCAGATTCCCGAGAGGAAATGAACACAAGGACTACTTGAACACGGAAGCCAAAGAGCGGAAAGCTGACCTGTTGGTGAGCGGTCCGATGAAGGGGTTGATCATCAGCTGCACCGTGGCCTTGGAGGCAAACAGCAGCCCCACTTTCACGTTCTCGTTCACCAGCGTTCCGGCCGACAGGGGGCAGTCGGAGGAGTTGTCCGGCAGCTCGGTGGGGGCGGCGGTGAACGTCGGAGCGTCTGTCGACCCGGCCGTGGCGTTGTAGCCCGACGACTTCACCGTGTTGTCGTACAAGGACACGATCTGATCGAAGGCCGCCGGGGACGTCTCCTGCTGTGACGAGGTGTTCAATATGGCGGCTGCTGACACATCCAGGCTGTACAGGTAGCTCGGGATGATGGGCACTGTTGGGAACAGGGGGGGGGAATCTGATGGGATTCAATCTGACGTGACCACTGATTCTGGATGGCGATGCTGCGCACGCATGATCAAAAATGCTGCCTTGTTTTCTGGGCCCCCACGTACACGGAAACAGGAGTACACGGTGTTCCTAATGCCTCCTATTCCTTAATATTGTGGATCATAATACCTGGAATGATTCCATTATATGGATCAGTCTTTGATATTTTGTAGAATTTGTGGGAAAAACATAACGCCCTTGGCGATACGAGATAACGATGCTAAAAATGGATGACAATATATTGCAATCCACTCATATATGTACTATACTATACTATACTATACTATACTATACTATGCTATGCGGTACTATGCTACTATACTGTACTATACTACTATACTGTACTATATATGGCCATCCTTCCATCCACCCCCTCCATCCATCCATCCATCCCTCCATCCATCCCTCATTCATCCCTTCCTCCCTCCATCCATCTATTCCTCCATCCCTTCCTCCCTTCATCCATCCAGTCCTCCATCCATCCCTCCATTCGTCCCTTCCTCCCTCCATCCATCTATTCCTCCATCCCTTCCTCCCTTCATCCATCCATTCCTCCATCCATCCCTCCATTCATCCCTCCCTCCCCATCCCTCCATCCATCCATCCATTTCTCCACCCATCCCTCCATTCATCCCTCCCTCCATCCATCCCCCCATTCATCCCTCCATCCATCCACCACTCCAACCATCCATCCGTCCCTTCATCCCTCCCTCCCCATCCATCCCTCCATTCATCCATCCATCCCTCCCCATCCATCCATCCATTCATCCCTTCCTCCCTCCATCTATCATCCATCCATCCCACCAACTCTCCTTCCCTCCCTGCCACCATCCATCCATCCCTCCATTCATCCCTCCATCCATCCCTTCATTCATCCCTCCATCCTTCCATCCATTTCTCCATTCATCCATTCCTCCATCCATCCATCCCTCCATTCATCCCTCCCTTCTCCCTCCCTTCTGCCATCCATCCATCCCTCCCTCCCTCCCTTCCTTCCTCCCTCCATCCATCTATCCTTCCATCCTTCCATCCATCCATCCATCCCTGGTCAATAAAAGTCATCATATTTCCAGCCCATTGAGGAATGACTGGTGTTGAGTCTAGGACAGGGGTCAGCAACCTACGGCTCCAGAGCCGCATGTGGCTCTTCAGCCTCTTTGTTGTGGCTCCCTTTGCAATGCTCAAATATTTGTTTTAACACCCAAATGAGGAAAATATGCATCTTTGTAATTACTTTTGAAAAAAATGGGACTTTCTTTGAGACCGTATACTAGCAAGAGTACTTGATCAACTCCGCTTTTTCTCCTCTGAACTACTTTGATACCCCAAAATTCCCTCCAAATCTGGCAGTCAATCAAAATCTTGGGAGACTCGCAATTTGCTCTGGATGTGAGCATGTTGCTACACATTTCTTGCACGGGGAGAACATGCAAACTCCACACAGAGATAGCCGAGGGTGGGATTGAACTCGGGTCTCCTAGCTGTGAGGTCTGCGCGCTAATCACTCGACCGCTATGCAGCCCCTATATTCTGCTGTTAAATTATGTTTCGCGGCTCCATTCTATTTTTCTTCAGTGAGCGAGGGGGTAAAATGGCTCTTTTGATAGTAAAGGTTGCCGACCCCTGGTCTAGGACGTGTTGCTTCCTGGCGTGGAGAAATAAATAAATAAATAAATACATAAATAAATAACTAAATGAGATCTGACATGCAACAAGCAATGGCGGCCAGATCCCAAGCAGGGATGGTGACTTCAGCCCCCGAGGCCCCCGAGGCCACGGCGGTGCCGGGAAAGGGAACTTTATATTTAGAGTAAGAGAAGGGGAAGCAATGTCATGGCAGACGAGAAGCTACAGTCAAGTGATGGGGGGGGGGGGGGGGGGGGGGGTACGCCACGCACCAATTCAAAGCAATTTATGTACGACAGGGACATCCAAAGTGCAGCCCGGGGGCCATTTGGGGGCTGCAGCTTGTTTTTTATTGGCCTGTGCATTTTCTAAACATGCACATGAAAAAACACCAAGACAGTTGCAACATCACTCTCTTAACCTATCAGCGTTTTTCAATAACTAATTAACCAATTAATCATAGCTGAGATTAATTGAAACACACATGAGCATGACTCTTATTTCTGTCTGAAATGTCTTATTTTCTCTGATTATATCCACTATATTGGGTTATATGACTGTAAAGCTGACTATAGGGGTGTTATTTCATGTCCAGAGGGCTCTAATCATGGTAAATATATTATTTGGAAAGTCATAAACAGATTTTTGTATGCTTGAAAATAGTATAAAAATAAAAATATTTAAAAAATATAATAAAAATGTAAAATAAACAAAAATAATAAATACAATAATAATAAATTATATAAAATAATAAATAAAAATTATATTAAAAATAAATGTATAATTTTACATTTTTTAATGTATTTTTGATTTCATTGAATTTTTAAAAGATTTGATTTGGCGATATACGTGTATAAAAAATACACATCCAAACTGAAATACTGTTACTAGCTTTTAAAGACACAAAGTACACAGGTACTAATGACACGACAAGGTAAACTGTAGATGTACAAGTAAATAAATAGAATATCTGAATCCCACCCAAGGCGCCAGCAGGGGGGGGGGGGGGGGCGCTCTGAGGTGAGCCACCTGTTGCATCGAATAATATTGTAATACTAATACCACTACTACAAAGCCAGTACTACCGATAGATAACAGTCATGAGAGATTTGCACCTACCGACCACGGTGAGCAGCATGTTATCCAACAAGAGCGCCACAAAAACAATGAAGAGAATGAGTTTCCTGGATTGTCTCTCCTCTCGGAGCCAGCTGAGGAAATTAAACTGCCGGATGGCGTCCAGTCTCCCCATGGTTCTGGTCCAAAAAAGACTGACCTGGTCCGACCTGGTCCTGTGCGGACACACAAGTTAGTATTCATGCATCAACTTTAGAAATAAGAAGAGCAGGCATTGAGCATCTTACCCGGGATGCACACAGGTCAGCAGCAGAAGAAGAAGATGAAGAAGAAGAAGAAGGGAGACGCGCAGTCTTTCTACTGCCTGATGACGTCAGAGAGAGGCACGCGCACCGTGCACGGAAGGAAGTCCGTTTCCCTCCACTGAAAAAAAAAAACACGTCCCGATGCCGAGTCAGAATAAGGACATCAAAAGTCACATTTAAGAGATTAAAAAGTCAAAATTACGGGATGAAAATTCATAAATACTACATATCAATCGAAATTATGAGACACAAGGTCATAACTACAAGATAAAAAGTCATAATTATAGACAAAAAGTCAAAATGAGGAGATATACTTGAAATTATGAGATAAAGAGACATAATTATGAGGTCATAAATTGAAATTATGACATTAAAAAGTTAAATTATGAGATAAAAAGTCATAATTATAGACAAAATGTCAAAATGAGGAGATATACTTGAAATTATGAGATAAAGAGACATAATTATGAGGTCATAAATTGAAATTATGACATTAAAAAGTTAAATTATGAGATAAAAAGTCATAATTATAGACAAAATGTCAAAATGAGGAGATATACTTGAAATTATGAGATAAAGAGACATAATTATGAGGTAATAAATTGAAATTATGACATTAAAAAGTTAAATTATGAGATAAAAAGTCATAATTATAGACAAAAAGTCAAGATGATGAGATATACTTGAAATTATGAGATAAAAAGACATAATTATGAGGTCATAAATTGAAATTATGACATTAAAAAGTTAAAATTATGAGATGAAAAGTCATAATTATAGACAAAATGTCAAAATGAGGAGATATACTTGAAATTATGAGATAAGGAGACATAATTATGAGGTAATAAATTGAAATTATGACATGAAAAAGTTAAATTATGAGATAAAAAGTCATAATTATAGACAAAAAGTCAAAATGATGAGATATACTTGAAATTATGGGATAAAAAGACATAATTATGAGGTAATAAATTGAAATTATGACATTAAAAAGTTAAAATTATGAGATGAAAAGTCATAATTATAGACAAAAAGTCCAAACGATGAGATATACTTGAAATTATGGGATAAAAAGACATAATTATGAGGTAATAAATTGAAATTATGACATTAAAAAGTTACAATTATGAGATAAAAAGTCATAATTATAGACAAAAAGTCAAAATGATGAGATATACTTGAAATTATGGCATAAAAAGACATAATTATGAGGTAATAAATTGAAATTATGACATTAAAAAGTTACAATTATGAGATAAAAAGTCATAATTATAGACAAAAAGTCAAAATGATGAGATATACTTGAAATTATGGGATAAAAAGACATAATTATGAGGTAATAAATTGAAATTATGACATTAAAAAGTTAAATTATGAGATAAAAAGTCATAATTCTGAAACAAAAAGTAAAAATGATGAGATATATTCGACATTGTGAGATAAAAAAAAGTCCTAATTACGAAATAAGGAAAAAATTATGAGATACAAATTCATTACTACAAGATAAAAAGTCATAATTATGAGACAGAAAGTCAAAATTACGAGATATAATTGAAATTATGAGATTAAATTACGGGGTAATATATTGAAAATAGAGGATTTAAAAAATCGAAATTATTAGATAAAATGTCGTAATTACGAGGTAATATATTGAAATTATGAGATAAAAAAATGAAATGATGAGATAAAATGTCGTAATTACGAGGTAATAAATTGAAATTATGGGTTTAAAAAGTTGAAATTATGAGATAACGTCGACAAAAAGTCAAAATGATAAGATATAGTTGAAATTGTGACGTAAAATTACATGGTATAATAGGATTTTTAAAAATCAAAATGATTAGATAAAATGACGTAATTACGAGGTAATATATTGAAATTATGGTATTAAAAAGTTGAAATTGTGACATAAAAAGTCATAATTAGGAGGTAATATATTGAAATTATGGGTTTAAAAACTTGACATTATGTGTGTAAATATTCTTAAAATGTCGTAATACGGCTCACAGCTAGGAAAACCCGAGTTCAATTCCACCCTCGGCCATCTCTGTGTGGAGTTTGCATGTTCTTATGAATGTGAGTGCATTATACTCTCATTTGAATACGTGTGATATTAATGTTGTACTGCTGACATCTGCTGGACAAAATCAGTACTGTCATATTTTTTAATTGAAATTAAGGGTGTGGAAAAGAATCGATATATCGGTAATATATTGAAAATATAGGATTTAAAAAATAAAAATTACTCGATAAAATGTCGTAATTACGAGGTATATTTTATATTTATTATTTTTTTATTTTTTATTTTATTTCTGTCAGTCGTGTCGAGTCAGTCCGTTCACTCATGTTCACGTTCGTTCCGACTCAACAGCTGGACGGACTGAACGGGTATTTTATGGGCGGTTCATTCGTTCGCAAACAAGAACTAGTTCCTTTGACCCGTTCGTTCACGAACGCCACACCACTACTCAGACTCTCACATGCCTCACAGCTGGCCAAGGAAGGCCTTGGATGGAAAAACTACCTTTATGTTTTCAGGGAGTAATCAGGGACTTTCAGGGATGAATCGATTTCAGGGATTAACTCTGGTCCTCCTAGCTGTGAGGTCTGCGCGCTAACCACTCGACCACCATGCCGCCTCATTTAGAAATATATATTTTTATTAAAACCTGTTTTGTGGTTTATGTTTTCAGGGACTAATCAGGGATTAATCGAGTTCAGGCATTAACTCTGGTCCTCCTAGCTGTGAGGTCTGCGCGCTAACCACTCGACCACCGTGCCGCCTCATTTAGAAATGTATATTTTTATTAAAACCTGTTTTGTGGTTTATGTTTTCAAGGACTCATCAGGGACTTTCAGGGATTAATCGAGTTCAGGGATTAACTCTGGTCCTCCTAGCTGTGAGGTCTGCGCACTAACCACTCGACCACCGTGCCGCCTCATTTAGAAATGTATATTTTTATTAAAACCTGTTTTGTGGTTTATGTTTTCAAGGACTAATCAGGGACTTTCAGGGATTAATCGAGTTCAGGGATTAACTCTGGTCCTCCTAGCTGTGAGGTCTGCACGCTAACCACTCGACCACCGTGCCGCCTCATTTAGAAATATATATTTTTATTACAACCTGGTTTGTGGTTTATATTTTCAAGGACTAATCAGGGACTTTCAGGGATTAATCGAGTTCAGGCATTAACTCTGGTCCTCCTAGCTGTGAGGTCTGCGCGCTAACCACTCAACCACCGTGCCGCCTCATTTAGAAATATATATTTTTATTAAAACCTGTTTTGTGGTTTATGTTTTCAGGGACTAATCAGGGATTAATCGAGTTCAGGCATTAACTCTGGTCCTCCTAGCTGTGAGGTCTGCGCGCTAACCACTCGACCACCGTGCCGCCTCATTTAGAAATATATATTTTTATTAAAACCTGTTTTGTGGTTTATGTTTTCAAGGACTAATCAGGGACTAATCAGGGATTAATCGAGTTCAGGGATTAACTCTGGTCCTCCTAGCTGTGAGGTCTGCGCCCTAACCACTCGACCACCGTGCCGCCTCATTTAGAAATATATATTTTTTATTAAAACCTGTTTTGTGGTTTATGTTTTCAAGGACTAATCAGGGACTTTCAGGGATTAATCGAGTTCAGGGATTAACTCTGGTCCTCCTAGCTGTGAGGTCTGCGCGCTAACCACTCGACCGCCGTGCCGCCTCATTTAGAAATATATATTTTTTATTAAAACCTGTTTTGTGGTTTATGTTTTCGAGGACTAATCAGGGATTAATCGAGTTCAGGCATTAACTCTGGTCCTCCTAGATGTGAGGTCTGCGCGCTAACCACTCGACCACCGTGCCGCCTCATTTTTTATTAAAACCTGGTTTGTGGTTTATGTTTTTAGGGACTTTCAGGGATTAATCGATGCATCGAAAAACTATTTTCTAGATTAATCGATGACAGAAATAATGGTTTAACCCAGCCCTAATCCTTATTGTGCTTTATGTTACCTGACACGTTTACCTTTTGGTTTCCCTACCAGATTTCTTGTCTTGCTGAAAATGAGAGAGAAATGAATATCATAAAGAAATGTTTTATTGAACAAAGATTAAAATCACATTCACTCACAATTGGCTTAAAAGGTGGAGTTACTTTTCCAAAACGGTACACAGGGAAAGGGAATATTTGCAAAGTAGACAAAAAGCGCATACATAAATAACAAGAATATACACAACAAGTCTCTCCATCAAAACTTTATTGACGCTAACATTGGACATCATTGACGTTCAGGCCCAGCATGTTGGAGAGACCTAAGGATAATTTCTCGTTTTCATCTGATGAAGAAATCTCGGGAGCAAACAACCCCAGCGGAGACGCCGGCTTGTCCACTTTGAAAGTCCCTCCTCGGAATAAATTGGCTTCATCGGGAGTCTTCAACGCGATGTTCTTCTCCTCCGTCGGTGAGGTGTTACTTGAAGGCGCTTTTTCCTTCGCCATTTTCAGCCTCTCCATGATGTCGATTTTTTCTCCGTTTCTTAACGGCACGTTCACGACCGGCAAGCGGATTCCTTTGCTGACGACGTAATCCTTGTCCTCGCTGTCCAGTCGGGATAGGCTAAATGTATCGGGAAGTCCTGCTCCCATTTTCTGCTCGATGCAGTTTCTAGGCAGGTTATGTAGTCGGAATACGGGCGCGTCCGTTTCGGCGTTAGCGCCCTCGTCGTCCGCGTCGGAGCTGGACTTCAATCCCCATTTAAAGGGCCACTTCAGTTTACTTTTCGGGGAAGCTCTCACGTCAGCATCTCCGCCGGCTTTGATGGCTACTTCGGGTGTGTTGATTTCCGGGGCAGAGACATCCACAGGAGACAGTTTTGGAGAAGCATCAAGCTCCGGAGTTTTAGTTTTTGACCCGGAAAAACTCATTTTAGGAAGCTTGAAATGCGGAAGTTTCGGCTTTTCCAGATCAGCGTCTACTTTCGGACCTGTCATATCTACCGTTGGACCTTTGAGGCTACCCTTCAACATCGGACCATTTACCGCATCTACAGCAGGAGCTGAGATGTTTGCATCTGCTCGAGGAGAACCTATGTTGACCCTGGGCGCCTCCAGTTCGCCAGAACGTGAAAGATCAAGTTTTGGAAGTTTGTAATGAGGCAACATAAAGTCGCCCTGCCGGGAATCAAAGTCTAGATCCGGTGTTTTGAACTGTGAGTCCGGGCCTTTAAGACCAACACGCGGCCCACTCAAATCCACATTTGGCACCTTGACATCACCATCAACATCCATATTCGGTTTTTCCAGTTTGGGCGCTGAAAATGTCGGAAACTTCAGATCAGGAGTGTGAAGATCCACACTTGGACCTCTGAGGTCTGGAGCTTCGAATTTTGGCGTTGAGACACCAACATGCGGTGGACTCAAATCCACACCAGGCGTCTTGAGATCAGCGTCAAGATCAAGATTAGGTTTTTCGATTTTTGGCCCCGAAAAGGTTGGCAAATGCAGTTTGGGGAATTTTGGTTTCTTAGTTGAAACATCAAGGTCCGGAGTCTGGAGAC
Organism: Doryrhamphus excisus; assembly: GCF_030265055.1. Taxonomy (NCBI): domain Eukaryota; kingdom Metazoa; phylum Chordata; class Actinopteri; order Syngnathiformes; family Syngnathidae; genus Doryrhamphus; species Doryrhamphus excisus. Next base: position 426,109 of record NC_080484.1, read on the forward strand.
CCGCTTTAGGTAAACCGAGGTCAACATCGGGTGTATCAAGACTGGCTTGAAGACCAGGGGCTTTCAGATCTACATCAGGTCCATCCATATCTATACCGGTATCCACTTGAGGGCCCTTGACTTTGGGCCACTTTGGGACCTTCAGTTTTGGGATCTTAACTTTAGCATCACTCGGCTCAAAGTTGAGATCGGGACCCTGAAGATCTACATTAGGACTTTTGAGATTGAGGTCTGGAGCGTCAATATTTGGCGCATTCAAATCCACGTTTGGCAACTTGACGTCGGCGTCAATATCAGGTGTTCCGCCTTTCAGGGTGCCGAACTTGGGCTTCTTGGGCCATTTCAATTTTCCATCCACGTCTAACTTTGGTCCATCCAGTTTTACATCTGGGGTGTTGAACTCGCCATCAATCCTTGGACCGGCGAGGTTCAGGTCAGGAGGATCGATATCCGGGCCATTCACCTTAGGACCTGAGACTGACCACCTTGGTTTTTTCAGGGTGGGCCATTTGATCTTTCCAGATGCGTCTACGTCAGGAGCTTTAGCATTGATATCGGTTTTGGGTAAATTCACATCCGGTCCGTTAAGTTGGACCTGCGGAGCAGAAAGGCCGAGGTCAGGGGTTTTCACATCAGTATCAAGGTCAACACTTGGGGTTTTCAGTTTGGGTCCAGAAAACAGAAACTTTCTCAGTGTTGGGAACTTGACTTTGCCGGAAGGGGCCCCGATGTCAACATCCGGCGTTTTGACGTCAACATCTGGTAAGTTGAGGTCCGGGGTGTTGATGCCACCTTCGAACCTCGGAGCAGACACATCCACATCTGGGGTGTTCAGATCTGCATTGAGGTCCATGTCGACTTTAGCTTCGGGTAGTTTGGGTTTCTTCAATTTCCAGTGAGGCCAGTTAAATTTTCCAGACGGAGCCCCCATGTCAAGATTCGGGGTCTCGCCGTTCAAATTCAGACCTTTAACGTCAACAGTCGGGATGTCCAGCTGAGCATTAACGTCGTTCTGAAGATGTGGAGGTTCTAAAGACGGCGTATTCAGACCTGCGTCGATATCCAAGTCTGCCTTTGGACCCTTGACTTTTGGTTTCTTCCATTTCAGGTGGGGCCAGTTTATTTTAGCCGCTGGGGGTTGGGTGTCCAAATCGGGGCCTTTAATGTCGGCCTTTGGCAAGTTGACATCAAGATCCGGTGTGTTGAGTCCGCCCTCAACTGTCGGGACCGAGACGTCAAGGTCCGGTGTTTTGGGCTTCTTCCACTTCAAATGCGGCCAATTGATTTTTCCAGATGGGGCACCCAAGTCCAGATTTGGGGCCTGAACATCTACATCGGGGCCTTTGATGTCACCCTGGGGCAAATGGATCCCTGGTGCGCTTAGATCCCCGTCAAGTTTTGGCGCATGCAGATCAGCGTTTAGTGTTGCCTCTGGTCCCTTCAGCTTTGGTCCTTTCCATTTTTGGTGGGGCCACTTGATTTTATCCGACGCTACGCCGAGGTCAGCGTTTGGGGCTTGGAAGTGAACATCGGGTCCATTTAGGTCCACATCGGGACTGCGGATGTTTGGCGAGGATAGATTGAGGTCTACGTTTTCCTTACGAACTGATGGGAAGTTGACTTCACCTTCTAATTCCGAGGTCGGGATTTGCGGGAGGTCGAATCTTGGCATGGTGAACTGCGGAGCCTTGAACTTCAGGTTACCCGTATCCGCCACCGACTCGCCAATGTCAAGCGAGGCGTCGAGGTTGTTGAGGTGCGGACTTGCCAAATTGACAGCGGGTGCTCCGAAGCTCCCGTTAAGATCTGTTCCGGCCTTTGCCACACCAGGTAACGTGAACTCTGCCCCGGCGTCGGCTGACGGTTTAGTTAGATTAACATCGGGAAGATCATTGATCACCGAATTATTTAACTGGCCCCCGAAGCTCTGAGCCTCATTTAACTTTCCCGTCAAGTTATCAAGAGAAAGGACGGGTTTCTCAGCTGCGTTATCCAGATCTGCCTTCTTCATCAAGTCCCCGCCGAGCACCTGTTGGCAAAGGAAGTATGTTAGCAGACAAACAGGAAGTATGTTAGCAGACAAACAGGAAGTATGCTAACAGACAAAGTTGGGACACTTTCGGATACAACAGCCGCCTTTTGAATACCCGTTGTGGACGTGATTGGCCATTCATTCTATAATGGAATTTTCCCTTTTTTGGGGGGGTCACTAAACCCCCAAAACAAACAAAAATTGATATGCCTGTGTCGGTTCAATTTTTTTTTGATTGGCTGGCCACCAGTCCGGGGTGTACCCTACTTCTCGTATGAAGACAGCTGGGATAGGCTCCAGCACCCACTTGCAACCCTCGTGAGGAGAAGCGATAGAAAATGAACGAATGATTATGAGATCATCGGAACCTGTTTTCCGGCGATAGTCTGGTGTCTGGTGCTTGTGTGTCACACCCAAAATCATTACAGTAACATTACTGACACCTAGTGACCGGTGTTTGAATGTGTTTTATATTTTTAATTTTTTTATGTTTGATTTAGAAAACAATGTAATATTTGCTTAAAAAGAAGAATAGACTGTATTCAACCATGAAAAAACATATATTGTTGCAAAAGATATATAAAAAATATGCACGACGCATGAGTGATGACGATTACCTCAGCCGGGTTGAATCCCAGAGAGCCGATGCCGTCGTTGGCATTTGCGTCATTCTTGGTCACCACCTGTAGGTTGTTATCATATGGCTGCAGCACCTTCAGGATGTTCAGCACTTCATTCTGTTCCAGATGATCCAGACGTATCGTGGCCGCTACGATGTCGCCCCCTGGAAACGGCACACAAGATTCCACTCGCTCCACCGTATTCTCCATAACGACTGTTTGCTATCTCCTACCTGTCTGCACCGCACCGTTTCCAACACCGCCCGGCATCCCCTTGATGACCCCGCCCCTCTCTGAGCCATCCAAGACCAGGTTTTCAGAGAATCTGTTCATGCTGTACTCGGTCTACGGGATTACATTTGGGGGTCAGTGCTGCCGTGGCGTGTCTCAAATATTTCTCAAATATTTGACTCGTCATACTCACCGTCATATCTCAGGTATGTTCAGATCCACATATCATGGAAGCGGTTCTGCGCACGTATCTCTAAAATAGAAAAAAGGGGGGAGTGAATTTTGGTTCATTTAAAATGTGAACTATTTATTGGAAACGTTATTAGGATACACTATGGTAATGGTAATGGTAATGGTAATGGTTTAATTTCATTTGAACGTGCATCAGATTCCAATTGAGTGCATCCCATAATCAGTTCCCAGTTCCACATGTCCAAAAGGAGTAGGAAGAAGCAAAGCTTATTAAATCCTACCCCTCCATCTGCTACTTTTACAATCACTAACTCTTACATTTGTTCACTTCCTGCCTTTCTAATATAATTATTTTTTTATTAATTATTATAAATTATATATTTTTTATAAATACTTATTTTTTTAAATTAATTTTAATTTTAATTTTAATTTTAATTTTAATTTTAATTTTAATTTTAATTTTAATTTTAATTTTAATTTTAATTTTAATTTTAATTTTAATTTTAATTTTAATTTAATTTTTATTTTTATTTTTATTTTTATTTTTATTTTTATTTTTATTTTTATTTTTATTTTTATTTTTATTTTTATTTTTATTTTTATTTTTATTTTTATTTTTATTTTTATTTTTATTTTTATTTTTATTTTTATTTTTATTTTTATTTTTATTTTTATTTTTATTTTTATTTTTATTTTTATTTTTATTTAAGATCACTTTTACCTGCACTGATGACTACTCTTTCCAGAGACACTACTTGAATTCGGTGATGTTTTTCACCTTCTTTATCATACTGAGATGAGAAACTATTGAATTGAAGAAACAACTCATGTCAAAACAAGAAGGTGGCGGCGGTTGATCTCGCTGCCGCATTGTGCCACGTCATATTTGTGTGCATGTCAAACTATAATATAAAACTATAATATAAAAATAATAATACAAAAATATAAACATTTTTGGCTTTTTGGAATGGATTAATTAGTTGTAGTTATTTTTTTTTTTAGGTGAAAAATGGATTCAGTTAGCATGGGTTTCGGTTCCAGTCGGCTCTTCTACAACCAATTAATGACTTTCACCAAAGTTCCGCTGTAAGACACACATTGATGAAAGTACCCAGCATTTCCTCCCAGTTTCCTTTGCTAACAAAGGACAAATAAAAACATCCCGTAATATTCATTATTCATTATTAATTATATTAGACACACATAATGCAAGCCAATGGCGCACAAAGTGAATTGATTTAACACAATTTAAGGCAATGACATAAGTTTAGGTATTGGACTACTTCTATAAAAACATGATATCATATATCAGTAATAATAAATAATAATAGAGCTGATACGATGTAAGAAACCATCACACAAATATTTCGGATGGATTGACTTTTTGTGTTTTTAATTACCCAAAAAATATATATTACAAAAATATAAAAAGGCACGGCTGTGGAAGGATCTAGAGCAGGGGTGCTCATTAAGTCGATCGCGAGCTACCGGTCGATCGCGGAGGTGGTACTGGTCGATCGCTGGTCGATCGCGGCGTGACATTAAAAAAATATCATCCTAGCATCAATGCCGTCACTTGATTGACATACAGGGCAGCCATTCAGATGACAACTGAATGTTGCCCTTCGGGCGACCAATCAAATCAAACAACGTCTCTAAGTGCAGCAGAACTTACGATGTCAGCCTATCATCCATCCCCGTTATTTGATTGACATACAGGGCAGCCATTCAGATGACAACTGAATGTTGCCCTTCGGGCGACCAATCAAATCAAACAACGTCTCTAAGTGCAGCAGAACTTACCATGTCAGCCTATCATCCATCCCCGTTACTTGATTGACATACAGGACAACCAATCAGATGACAACTGAATTTTAACCTTTAGGTCACCGCTCATGCGTAAACAACGATGCAAAGTGCTAAGCTAGTCGGCGAATTGCGTTAGATTTTAAAGCCCTCGCTAAAGTTTATGGTCACTAAAATGAGTGAAGGAGCTGGACCAAGTAAAAAGGCAAAAACTGGACCAAGTAAAAAGGCAGAAAACATATGACTTCCATACGGATATGGAATATTATACGGATATTATGATACGGATATTATCCATGACTGATAAACATTTGGAAGTGTGCTTGAGGCTGGCTATCAGCAGCTACTGTCCGGACTATGCATCCCTGGCTGGTTCAATTCAGTGCAAGTCATCAAAGTAAACTCAGGTAATTACAAAAAATGTTAATAGTTAATTATGTGTGTTTTGCAATATTGGCTCATTTGGTTATGTAAGGTACATCAGCATACATTGTACGTACAAATAATCCTCAATACATTTGAAAATAAATAGATGTTTTGCATTTTTGTAGTGGGTAGATCATTTTGACTCGCTCATTTTAAAAAGTGTGAGCACCCCTGGTGTAGGGGAAGCCCGAGGGACCGACCGGCGTCTTTCCGGTGTCGGTTGGTTCCTCTTCAGTCTCTTCGGATCCATTTGCACGACTCCCAATGTGCAGTCACCTTCATCTGGCTGCTTCCTGCGTGGCATTTCTACGAAGACCACGTTGGTTCGTCGTCTTGAACTCTCTTTTCCTGTCTTGACTCCATGTTCCGTCGCCAGTTTGTCGTACAGAAACGCTTCATGATAGCTTGATGGTTGGGTTGTATTGTATTGATTTTTTATATATGCTTTGTTTTTGGCTTTTTAGAGACAACCCATCATAAGAAAATCCTAAAAACATCTTCCATGTCTACCCAAGGACTGATCCAGAGGGGGTTATTTTCCTTGTGTTCGGATCAGCGAGACACCGAAACAACAACAACACCCTCAGGAATCCGAGGCTTCTGCAAGGGAACGTATGCATCCCGACCAGTCGGTTTACATTCTCGCACACACTGATTGACACACACACACACACACACAGTCTGTCCGTCAACCACACCCGAACATCTCCGCATGTAGATCTTATCCAAGCACAACATGAAGAGACAAAGATGCTTTGTGCCAACGCCGGGCGGGGAAATAAGGAGCATAAACATAACAAATATGGCCAACATCTGCTAGGTTCTTGTTGTGTTGCAAATTAGACTCGCTAGGAAATCACTGATGTTTGATTGACAAGTCAAACCACTGATTTTTACAACACGGATTCCTTCTGTTTGACGAAAATTAGCTATTGACTAGAATCTTCCAGAATTACAGAACAGAAATATGTATACGTCTATTTTTTATTTCATTATTAAAACCATGATATTCATTATTCATTATATTAGACACACATAATGCAAGCCAATGCCGCACAAAGTGAATTGATTTAACACAATTTAAGGCAATGACATAAGTTTAGGTATTGGGCTACTTCTATAAAAACATGATATCATATATCAATAATGATGAATAATAATAGAGCTGATACGATGTAAGAAACCATCACACAAATATTTGGGATGGATTGACTTTTTGTGTTTTTAATTAGCAAAAAAAATATTATACAAATATAAAATATTATAAAAATATTATAAAAATATAACAATATTATAACAATATTATAACAATATTATAACAATATTATAAAAATATAACAATATTATAAAAATATTATAACAATATTAGAAAAATATAACATTATAAAAATATAACAATATTATAAAAATATTGTAAAAATATTATAACAATATTATAAAAATATAACAATATTATAAAAATATTATAACAATATTATAAAAAATATTATACAAATATAAAATATTATAAAAAATATTATAAAAATATAACAATATTATAAAAATATTATAACAATATTATAACAATATTATAAAAATATAACAATATTATAAAAATATTATAAAAAATATTATACAAATATAAAATATTATAAAAAATATTATAGAAATATAACAATATTATAAAAATATTATAACAATATTATAACAATATTATAACAATATTATAAAAATATAACAATATTATAAAAATATAACAATATTATAAAAATATTATAACAATATTATAAAAATATAACAATATTATAACAATATTATAAAAAATATTATAAAAAATATTATAAAAATATTAAAAAATATTATTCTTCAATTTTTCCAATGCACCCTTATATTTGATATACATACTGCATGTATTTGTCCAAAATGAAATATGTGTAAAACTATGCTAATAATTGCCAGATACCTGTTAAGACGCACACGTGTCTGCACCTTTGGTGGCTGGTTGCAGGAATGAAGGACGTACTGTGATGACACACAGGGTGTGCACGTTGTCATCATCAGTTACGTAATTTAAAAAAAAAACACTGTTTTCATCTGATATAGACTTTAAAATAACACAAAATGATTACAACGCTCCACATTATGATAAAATAAAATCATTTACACAAGCGTAACAAGCGGAGTCATGATTCCATCCTGGTCTCAGTAACGACCCCTGGGGTACTCCGCAAACTACAGCCAAGCATGTCCGTTCTATACTCACCGTGTCCTGCTTCCAAAGACGCCTCCCACTAAAACGCCCGGACGCCCGCGGAGAAAAGAAGTCTCCTCTTCGCCGTGTCACTCGGCTCTGTCACAAGCATGGCACGGATCTGCCAGTTAAATGGCGACAAGCTGGAAGGCAACCAGGAGAACCGGTCGGGCTGCTTCGGTACTGCCTCTCCAGATGCCCCCCGTCCCCTTGCAACATACACACACCTCAGGTTAAAAGTATGCTGCAGAGAGCGACATGCAGGCCTTTTGGCATTCGAAACCAGACGAGAAGCACACGGAGAAAAAAAAAAAAAATAGCCGAGAGAAAGACACCACTCCTTTGTAACTGGACGGACCAGGTCCTCAGAGAAGCACACTGCTCTCTTCATTCACCTTCCATGAATAGCTGAACCATCCCTTTGTGACATTAGCTGCTTTTATTGCTCTTGCAACGTAGCTTTAACGCTTTAGTCTTTTTTTATTGTGGCTGCATTTTGTTTTATTTCACGTTAATCGTCTTTGCCGGATCAGAAGAGCTGATTCAATCATGTCTTCTATTTCATTTCCCTCACAGTCAAAACAAATGTCTGCTACATCCGGGGTGTCCAAACCCTTATCAACCCCAAAGTCATCCCCAAAATAAACACGACGTTTTTTTGACTTAATTTTTCTATGATGAAGCAATGCGGTAAATTATATTTGCATTGATTGACAGACATCTGAGTCAATGAAGATCAGAAGTTGAGTAAAAGTGTGAATTCTAACATAAACGTCAACATTAGGTTAGCATGTTAACGCCTAGCATTTCAGTATGTGGAATCAAACTATGGAACGGATTGAGTAAGGGAATCAAACAATGCACAACGATGAGCCAATTGAAGAAACAATACAAGCAGTTGATGTTTGCTAAATCCAAGGATGAAGAGTCTTGAACCAGTCATGATGTGCTATATATATCACTATATTGACACGCACTATGGTACACATTATGGCATTGGATGCTCATATCACCCAGTACTTCAGTACGTGACAAATTTTTTTTAAAATTTTTAAAAAATGTAAAAAAAAAAAAATTAAATTTTAAAAAATTAATAAAAAGTAATAAAATAAATTAATGAATAAATAAATAACATCAATTTGCTAAATCCAAGGATGAAGAGTCTTGAACCAGTCATGATGTGCTATATATATCACTATATTGACACGCACTATGGTACACATTATGGCATTGGATGCTCATATCACCGAGTACTTCAGTACGTGACAAAAAAAATTAAAATTTTTAAAAAATGTAAATAAATAAAAAAATAATTTTAAAAAATTAATAAAAAGTAATAAAATAAATTAATGAATAAATAAATAACATCAATTTGCTAAATCCGAGGATGAAGAGTCTTGAACCAGTCATGATGTGCTATATATATCACTATATTGACACGCACTATGGTACCCATTATGGCATTGGATGCTCATATGTTTTAAAAAGTGCAGTTTTCATTTCAAATGAATCATTTTATGGTCATATCACTTCATACTTTGGTACATGACAAAAACTTTAAATTTAAATTTAATTTAATTTAATTTAATTTAATTTAATTTAATTTAATTTAATTTAATTTAATTTAATTTAATTTAATTTAATTTAATTTAATTTAATTTAATTTAATTTAATTTAATTTAATTTAATTTAATTTAATTTAATTTAATTTAATTTAATTTAATTTAAAACAAAGAAAACTTCAATTATATTAGGAAAGCAGGAAGTGAACAAATGTAAGAGTTTGTGATTGTAAAAGTACCAGATGGAGGGGTAGGATTTAATAAGCTTTGCTTCTTCCTACTGTATGTATATGTAGGAATACAGTAAATATTAGGGTGTCAATCATACGAGTGGTTAGCACGCAGGCCACATAGCTAGGAGACCCGAGTTCGACTCCATTCTCAGCCATCTCTGTGTGGAGTTTGCATGTTCTCCCCGTGCATGCGTGGGTTTTCTCTGGGTACTCCGGTTTCCTCCCACATTCCAAAAACATGCTAGGTTAATTAGCCACTCCAAATTGTCCATAGGTATGAATGTGAGTGTGAATGGTTGTTTGTCTATATGTGCCCTGGGATTGGCTGGCCACCAGTTCAGGGTGTACCCCGCCTCTCGCCCCAAGACAGCTGGGATAAGCGGTAGAAAATGAATGAATGAAAGTCATGGCAAAACAGGAAGGTGTTTTTTCTCGCCGCCTTTTTTTGTCCCAATAAGTACTTTTTAGCAGTACTGTAAGCGTGTGAAGGCGTGGCTTTGCGTGTTTTAAGGCCTTTGACGTGTAAATGGTATTGGGAAATACTCGAGTTTCTGTCCTTCCAGTCAGTTTGACTTGAGGACGCGATCATTAGCTTGTGGTCAGGTTGGCGGAGATGACTGGATGGAGCCCAACACTAAAGTATTACATCCACTTTATTTCACACGGCGAGCGCAGACCTCCACCCAGCAATTCCCCAACATTGTGATTCTAACCATGAATATTACTTTTATTGTATTTACATATTTACATTGCTAATGTTAGCATTGTGATTTACAGTACACTATTTTATCCACATGTTTACATTGCTAATGTTAGCATTGTGATTTACAGTACACTATTTTATCCACATGTTTACATTGCTAATGTTAGCATTGTGATTTACATTGCTAATGTTAGCATTGTGATTTATACTATTTTATGCACATGTTTACATTGCTAATGTTAGCATTGTGACTTACAGTACACTATTTTATGCACATGTTTACATTGCTAATGTTAGCATTGTGACTTACAGTACACTATTTTATGCACATGTTTACATTGCTAATGTTAGCATTGTGACTTACAGTACACTATTTTATGCACATGTTTACATTGCTAATGTTAGCATTGTGACTTACAGTACACTATTTTATGCACATGTTTACATTGCTAATGTTAGCATTGTGATTTACACTATTTTATCTACATGTTTACATTGCTTATGTTAGCATTGTGATTTATATTATTTTATTTACATGTTTAGATTGCTAATGTTAGCATTGTGATTTACACTATTTTATCCACATGCTTAGATTGCTAATGTTAGCATTGTGATTTACAATATTTTATCCACATGTTTACGTTGCTAATGTTAGCGTTGTGATTTACACTATTTTATCCACATGTTTACATTGCTTATGTTAGCATTGTGATTTATATTATTTTATTTACATGTTTAGATTGCTAATGTTAGCATTGTGATTTACACTATTTTATCCACATGTTTACCTTGCTAATGTTAGCATTGGAATTTACACTATTTTATCCACATGTTTACGTTGCTAATGTTAGCATTGTGATTTACACTATTTTATCCACATGTTTACCTTGCTAATGTTAGCATTGTGATTTACACTATTTTATCCACATGTTTACATTGCTTATGTTAGCATTGTGATTTACACTATTTTATCCACATGTTTACATTGCTTATGTTAGCATTGTGATTTACACTATTTTATCCACATGTTTACATTGCTAATGTTAGCATTGTGATTTACACTATTTCATCTACATGTTTACATGGCTAATGTTAGCATTGTGATTTATACTATTTTATCTACATGTTTACATTGTTAACGTTTTACATCAAAAGAGGTAGATAGATTTAGAAAATGTAAAAAAAACAGCAAAAATGGGTGAGAGGTCAACATATGAAACCTGTCCAATAACAATAGAAAAGTAGCTCACACTGCTATGTGTGTTTGTAAATAGAAAGTGTACTGTATATGCTACAGTGGCTTTTCCGGTTGTTGCAAAGTTGCCTGCTAAGTGGTACCCACACTGAGGTGAGGTATGTGGAGCATGAAAGTCAGCTTCCGACAGTCTTACAAACCCTGACATAAGCGCCGTCACCGCAGGGGGTGACTGACATAGCCGGCTCAGAATTTGGCTCATCGACGGTCCGGTCCGGTCCGGTCGTGAATGTCGTATTAGCTAGCCAATGAAAGCATGCAACTTTCTTCATATGCTACAACGTTATTTGACTTACAAATTCGTTTTTCCTCATAATATTACATTTATTTGTTAGAATATGACTTTTTCCCCAAATATTTCCACTTTTCTCGTTTTTTAATTATGGTTTGTTGCCATAATATTTGGACTTTATTACCATGTTAGAAAACAGGCTTAGGTCGGAACCATCACTGCAAGAGGCGGAGGCATGGTGTTACTGCATGCTTGGTTCTTACTGTGTTCCCTCATTTATCACAGGGATTAAGTTCCCAAAATAGCCAGCAATAAGTGAAGTCTGCAAAGTAGTCCTTTGTGTTTTAAGGATTTCAACCCCCCACCATAAACTTTTCGCAGACAGGTGTGACATTTCTCTCTTGTTCAAACATTCTCAAAAGTTCACCTACGATGTTGGACACATAAGAAATGATTAATAGTGACTCGTGCCTGTTCGCCCTGTAGCGTTTTTGCGTCCTTGTTAAAACATATTGCTGCTGTCGCCCTTGTTGCTATTTTTCCAACATTTTATTAGACGTTTAACATCTTTCTCTGCCTTTTGGATGCAGAAAGTTTTGTAAAAAAAAAAATGCAAAAATGGGAGGTCAACATTCATAAATTCATACCTTGTTAGAAAAAAGGCTTAGGTCAGAACCATCACTGCAAGAGGCGGAGGCAGGTTGTTACTGTATGCTTGGTTCTTACTGTGTTCCCTCATTTATCACAGGGATTAAGTTCCCAAAATAGCCAGCAATAAGTGAAGTCTGCAAAGTAGTCCTTTGTGTTTTAAGGATTTCAACCCCCCACCATAAACTTTTCGCAGACAGGTGTGACATTTCTCTCTTGTTCAAACATTCTCAAAAGTTCACCTACGATGTTGGACACATAAATGATTAATAGTGACTCGTGCATGTTCGTCCTGTAGCGTTTTTGCGTCCTTGTTAAAACACATTGCTGCTGTCGCCCTTGTTGCTATTTTTCCAACATTTTATTAGACGTTTAACATCTTTCTCTGCCTTTTGGATGCAGAAAGTTTTGTAAAAAAAAAATGCAAAAATGGGAGGTCAACATTCATAAATTCAAAAAAAGCAATAAGTGAAGTCTGCAAAGTAGTCCTTTGTGTTTTAAGGATTTCAACCCCCCACCATAAACTTTTCGCAGACAGGTGTGACATTTCTCTCTTGTTCAAACACTCTCAAAAGTTCACCTACGATGTTGGACACATAAGAAATGATTAATAGTGACTCGTGCCTGTTCGTCCTGTAGCGTTTTTACGTCCTTGTTAAAACATATTGCTGCTGTCGCCCTTGTTGCTGTTTTTCCAACATTTTATTACATGTTTAACATAACTCTCTAACTTTTGGGTGCAGAAAATTTTGTCGGGGACAACATTGCAAACATACAGAATTCTGAGTTACATGCTAATTTTTTTTTTTGCTAGCGACAGATGCAACAGGAAACACACTGCACAAAGGAGAAAGCAAAACACTACGGGTAGGTTCTTCCTTAGCCAATAAGGACACAGAACACAATGTGCGTTCATATGCTGTAAAAAAACAAAAACAGCTAGCAAAAGTATTGTTTTTTTTTTTAAAGGTATACTGTAAAAAGGAACACAAATACTCCAATTACACGTGAAAATGCCACCAGCAGTCATAGTATACTTTAAAAAGTGACCTCGGGCACGTCGAGTATAAAATGATGAATTGTTGTTAGATTTTCATCGGAAGTGTCGTAACGAAAAGTGTCGCTCGGAGTCTTTTGTCATGCGTGTTGGAAAGGGAATGCCGTCAAACGACATTCTTATCATATTGTTGGACAGAGCGGAGAATAATCTCTGTCTCACCGCATCGCTCCAGGATTTCAACAACCTGCACAGTTTAGACAAAAGTCTGCCGTATCAGGAGAAACTAACCTCTACGTCGTCTTCGTCATGGCTGTTCAAAACCTTTTCCACCCAAGGCCACGTCGGGAAAAATGAAAATGAGTCAACTTTGCCACTTGGATATTTTGCCTTACAAAATATCCAAGAAGTATGCTGAGAAGTTAGGATGGATATTTTATAGCTGATATTACCACATTCTCGCCTTAGCCACTCCAAATTGTCCATAGGTATGAATGTCGCACCCCCCGCGACCCTCGTGAGGATAAGCGGTAGAAAATGAATGAATGATCATTACTACTAACTACTAGTAGTAGTAGGCTAGTATTAGCCTGCTTTTGCCCTATTATATACAATTTGCAAGAGAGTTTTTTTGTTAAAAAAAAAATGAAAAAACAATTTTTTTTGTTTAAAAAAAAAAATCAATGAAAAAAAATCAATAAAAAATATCAAATTATTTAGGGGGGCTTCAGAAAATTTTAAAATAGGCCTAATGACGCCACTGGCTCTTAGAAGTAAAAAAAAAACATGCTAGGTTAATTAGCCACTCCAAATTGTCCATAGCTATGAATGTGAGTGTGAATGGTTGTTTGTCTATATGTGCCCTGGGATTGGCTGGCCACCAGTCCAGGGTGTACCCCGCCTCTCGCCCCAAGACAGCTGGGAGAGGCTCCTGCGCCCCCCTGTCACCCTCGTGAGGATAAGCGGTACAAAATAAATAAATGAATGAGAATAAAGTCGCAATTACGAGAAGAACATTTCCAAGAGGAAAGTTGAAAAAAACAAGGCTAATTCCATGAGGAAAAAAATCGCAATACTGAGATAAAAAAAAAAAATGACACGGAACACACTCATAGCACCACAAACGAGCACAAGTGTTATTTTCTCTTCGTATGTCTACTATAATGCATGTAATAAAAGTGACTGTAGTGGTGTTATAGTATCTCTGGAGGTCTCTAGTAATGTTAAAGAGGTTTTCTATGCTCTTTATAAATAATACGTCCTACATCATGTTATTACTGTGAAGTTTCCGAGACCTTTTAAGGTAAATAAATAAAGGTAAATGTTGTCTTGACAAGTATTATCAATAGAGTTGGAAAAAGGGATTTTAAAAACCTGTGACATAACAAATCAGAATGATCAAAGTGTCTTTCTGAGGTTTTTTTTAACATGAAAAACAAGTCACACGGGACATTTTTTTCATTCATTAGAGAGCGACGACAAACCCGTCTGAAGAAAAACGACCCCCCCCCCCCCTCCATACACTCCTCCAAAGCTAGAAAGCACAGGAGCAACATTTTGAGGCAAAGCATGCGAAATATGGCGTCCCGAGGAGGAAAGCGGTGTCGGCGGGAGGCTGAAGGCCCCTAGCTGGTCCTTGTGCAACACTTAAGTCAGGCTGGTTGCAAAGACACAAGCACGGCTGGTATTTGGATTAGCTTAGGAATTTTGCCCCACAGCAAGTGTGGAATGAATACTGTAATAAAATTAAGCCAGCATACATCTGTCATCTTTTGACAACGCAGCTCAACATCGTATAAGCAGGACGGTAAAAAGGTACCTTGGTCTCCACCCTCCCACCACCCTGATTTTTTTTTTGGCACAAATTAATGTTTCAGATCATCCATTAAATTTAAACAAGAGTCAATGACAACACAACTGAACATAAAACGCCGTTTTTAAATGAAACCTTTTTATTCTAAAGGGAGAAACCTATGTGGGCATGTGGTAAAAGTGATCTGTGACGAGATTACTGCATGGGGAGAAGGGATGGAAGCAGTGGCGTCATTAGGCCTAAAATGTTATTAAACCCTCTTAAATAATTTTTATTTATTTTTGAATTTTTATTAATTTTTTATTATATATTTATATTGTTATATTTTATTTTTTATTTAATTAAATATATTTTTAATTATATATTTATATTGTTATATTTTATTTTTTACTTAATTAAATATATTTTTATTATATATTTATATTCTGTTATATTTTATTTTTTATTTAATTAAATATATTTTTATTATATATTTATATTCTGTTATATTTTATTTTTTATTTAATTAAATATATTTTTATTATATATTTATATTCTGTTATATTTTATTTTTTATTTAATTAAATAGATTTTTATTATATATTTATATTCTGTTATATTTTATTTTTTATTTAATTAAATATATTTTTATTATATATTTATATTGTTATATTTTATTTTTTACTTAATTAAATATATTTTTATTATATATTTATATTCTGTTATATTTTATTTTTTATTTAATTAAATATATTTTTATTATATATTTATATTCTGTTATATTTTATTTTTTATTTAATTAAATAGATTTTTATTATATATTTATATTCTGTTATATTTTATTTTTTATTTAATTAAATATATTTTTATTATATATTTATATTGTTATATTTTATTTTTTACTTAATTAAATATATTTTTATTATATATTTATATTCTGTTATATTTTATTTTTTATTTAATTAAATATATTTTTATTATATATTTATATTCTGTTATATTTTATTTTTTATTTAATTAAATATATTTTTATTATATATTTATATTCTGTTATATTTTATTTATTTATTTAAATATATTTTTATTATATATTTATATTGTTATATTTTATTTTTTACTTAATTAAATATATTTTTATTATATATTTATATTCTGTTATATTTTATTTTTTATTTAATTAAATATAATTTTATAAATTTAAATAATTAAAAAACTTTTTTTTCCCCATATAATAGGGCAAAAGCAGGCTAATAAGCAAGTCAATAAGAAGAGAAGAAAACCCCAGGCCGCTGCTCAGCCGCATGGAAGCAGCTGATTGGCCCGGGAGCACATCAAGGGGGCGGAGACACGAGCCTGGGGCACACGAGGCGGCACGAGCAGAGCAGGTAGCCAAGCACACCAAACACAAGAAGAAGAAGAAAAAAGCAAACAATACAGGATAAAGAATCAGATGCAGGAACCTCTTGGTTGAAGATAACTTTATTTAAAAAAGAAAAAAAAAAAGTATGCGATCAGAGAGTGAAATTGATGAAATATGATGGACATACACGGTATGTTTTCAAAGTGTTCTTTCCACGCTGTGTGGACGCTTAACTGGCCATCAGGTTGCCTTCAAGTGGAGACATGGGCTCTCCTTTCACACAGGACATCATCTTCGGGGCATCTCTGGAAAAAAGACACAAGCGGTAAAGCGTTCCATGTGGCTTCACCAGATCACCACCATTCCATACTACCAAAGCTCAGGTAACTGATATTACTATTACATGTGCAGTAGTACTGTAAATTCAAGAAAACTTTTGTAAAAAAAATACATTTTACATGAATAAAGTCAAAAATATTAAGTGATATTGAGTTAGGATAATTTAATAAAATATTTGGAAAGTATCATGGGAAGCTGAAATAATTAGAAAATAAAATAAAATAATAAAAAAAAAATCATTTTATGAATATAAAGTCATATGAAGTCCCCAATTTAAACCCATGACATTCATTATGGGGCCACAATCTGCACCAATTCCGGCTCTATTTCCCAGGTTTTTCCAAAACTGTCCCTTTTGATTTATTCGGGCACGCCCACTCCGCTTGTACCCGGGTGACGCCCATATAAGGAAGTCTGGCTAAAGTCTCTGAAACCCAGCGTTTTGACTTCTTTTAGGGAATATAATGTTACTACATTTATACAAATTACATTTATAGGTAAAAAAAAAAGCATAATTGGCGCACTTTGACAAAATAAAGATAAATTATGAGAGTTAAAAAAAGATAATGGAAAAGCACTGTATTATAAAAAGGGCTGCACGGTGGTCGAACGGTAAGCGCGCAGGCCTCACAGCTAGGAGACGTGATTCTTGATGCGAGTGACACCCAAAGACACGACGCGGCAGCGAGACAGCACACGGACCCCACCTTCTTGTTTTGCCATGAGTTATTTCTTGATAGAAACAGTGTTTGTCACCTCAATAACCCAAAATGGAGCCAAAGAATGTTTTTCGAGTGCCGGCATTTTGAAGGTGAAAAACACCACTGCACTCAATTGAGTTCAGGAATTAAGTCACGGCAAAACGGCTGCACGGCTACTAAGGATACTTTTACCTTCATTTAAGACGTGATTCTTGATGTGAGTGTTTCCGAAGACACGACGCGGCAGCGAGACCCCCCACCTTCTTGTTTTGCCATGAGTTATTTCTTGATTTCAATAGTTTTCTCAGAAACAGTGTTTGTCACCTCAATAGGTGACCTCAAGGTGAAAAACACCGCTGCACTCAATTGAATTCAGGAATTAAGTCACGGCAAAACGGCTTCACGGGGGGGACGAGTGTTTAGCGCACAGGCCACACAGCTAGGAGACCCGAGTTCGATTCCACCCTCGGCCATCTCTGTGTGGAGTTTGCATGTTTGCCCCCCCCCCCCGTGCATGCGTGGGTTTTCTCCGGGTACTCCGGTTTCCTCCCACATTCCAAAAACATGCTAGGTTAATTAGCCACTCCAAATTGTCCATAGGTATGAATGTGAGTGTGAATGGTTGTTTGTCTATAGTATGTGCCCTGGGATTGGCTGGCTCACCAGTCCAGGGTGTACCCCGCCTCTCGCCCCAAGACAGCTGGGATAGGCTCCAGCACCCCCCGCGACCCTCGTGAGGATAAGCGGTAGAAAATGAATGAATGATCATTACTACTAACTACTAGTAGTAGTAGTAGTAGGCTAGTATTAGCCTGCTTTTGCCCTATTATATACAATTTGCAAGAGATTTTTTTTGTTAAAAAAAAAAAAAATTGTTTAAAAAAAAAAAATCAATGAAAAAAATCAATAAAAAATATCAAATTATTTAGGGGGCTTCAGAACATTTTAAAATAGGCCTAATGACGCCACTGGCTCTTAGAAGTAAAAAAAAAAAAAACCATGCTAGGTTAATTAGCCACTCCAAATTGTCCATAGGTATGAATGTGAGTGTGAATGGTTGTTTGTCTATATGTGCCCTGGGATTGGCTGGCCACCAGTCCAGGGTGTACCCCGCCTCTCGCCCCAAGACAGCTGGGATAGGCTCCAGCACCCCCCGCGACCCTCGTGAGGATAAGCGGTAGAAAATGAATGAATGTATTATGAAAAACAAATATACAAATATATGCCAATACGATACTAAAAAGGCTTTTTCACCTACATGACTACAAACTATTCTTCACTGGTCCCCCCTGCTGTGTACTAAAACTTCCATCTCTTATATTACTGTTAGCTAGTACGCGGTATAGTAAAACGGAAGTTACTTTTTGAAGCTGTAGTTCTTCCAGAGACTGCTGATGGTGGCCTGAACGTTGGGGTTGTTCTCGCTGTTTGAAGGTTTCTTCCCGAATCCGCCGGATCTTTTCCTCAGTCCGCTCGCCCTGGCCGGGCCCAAGGCGTGCGCATTTGTGTCCGTGAGCACACGGTTCGACGTGGGCTTAGGCAGGCCTGCAACCTGAAGGGGGGGGGGGCATTAGGTCAGACAGACAATGCTAACCAGACAATGCATGTGTACAATTCCGACGCTAACGCTAACCGCATTTCAGTGTCTCCGTTACGACCTGATCCTTTTTCTATACACGTTTACCTTTGACTTCCATAGTCTGGTCTCCTTTGAGCTTGTGGGACTCTGCTCCGACTCTTTGGATTCCATCTTCTGCAAGACATGAAAGAGACTCGTACATCCACGTGGGATGGGGGGTTGGGGGCGTGGGGGCGTACAGCTTAAGTACCAACTCACAGGTGCGTTCAAGCCGTCGTCTTGGTGTAAGCCCGCAGACCACGGCTGGGATTGATTGAAATAGCCACTTTCCTGGGAAGGAGCAGAGACCTCATCCTTCCTTGTGGACGAGGAGACCGTGTCCTTCCGATACTGGAACCGCCGCAGGGCGTTCAGGCCGGACTCGGGCGTCTGTGACCGATCCGCTGGTGGCGAAGCCCCCGACCAGTCAAAGAGCCTGAGACCTTGGCTGCCGCCCGAGCCGGGGGTGGCGGCGTTTGGAGACGGGGGCGGACTGGGCGTCTCCACGGATGGGATGTCTGGACCGTCGGCGTCATCGGCGGGGGTGTCGTCCGCGGGGCTCGACGCCGCCGGCTCGGCGGTCTCGCTGAAAGCCGCCCGGGTGGATTCCGAACTGGAATCGCTGAAGAATCTACACGGGGAAAAACAGGGGGACGGAGTTGATCTCGGAGCGTGGCGTGACGTTCAAAGTGTCAGGGAAATATTGTCATTGCATCGTCATGATGCCTCAACTGGCGTGGGAAAGGCTTCGGGACCCCCGCCCCCCCCCCCACACTTAACTCATTCCCTACCAAAGACGCATTTCTGGTGCAGCTTTAAGCCCGGAGTTGAGGAGGATAGCGGCAAGGATCTTATGCGGCAACCAGGAAGTTACACCTTGAAGGGAAACGCTAAGGGTGTGGGAAAATAATCGATATTAAAATCGATACATCGATGCGCATCCGCATCCGTACCTGCTGGTCATGGCCGGGCCCGTCTCGTCTGCATCCTGGTTCCTCATCTGCAGGACCGTGGCGAAGCGGTTCCGTGGTGGCCGGGACTGACCGATGGGCGTTGACGTGGAGCGGTCTGGCGGATGCCGCTCGGGCTTCCATCGCTTCCCGCTGTCCGAGTACTGCTCCAGGACGTCTTCGTCTGACAGTCTGGTGTCTGGGGCGGGGGACACAGAGACGGTACGGGGTTTGGTAGGTATGCTGGGTAGTTCAGGGTACTCTCTCTCTCTCTCTCTCTCTCTCTCGCCCCACAACATTTCACCGTTTTTCTTGATTGCGAAATATGTTAAAGAGGAAGCAAACATGGAGGGATGCTAACGTACTCTTGATAGCCAATGTTTTACCGTTCATGGCTCATGTTGTTGTAAATGTACCAGATGGAGGGGTAGGATTTAATAAGCTTTGCTTCTTAATAATAAATAAATAATTAAAAAATTATAAAATGTAAAAAACAAAAAAACTTAAATTAGGAAAGCAGGAAGTGAACAAATGCAACAGTTACTGATTGTAAAAGTACCAGATGGAGGGGCAGGATTTAATAAGGTCATATCACCCCGTACTTCAGAACGTGACACAAATTTTAAAAATATATATATATATATTTAAAAAAATGTTTTAATAATTTTAAAATAATAATTTATAGTAAATGTTTTAATAATATTTTTTTTAATAAAAAAAACATAAACTATATTAGGAAAGCAGGAAGTGAACAAATGTAACAGTTACTGATTTACTTAAATTAATAATAATAATTTTTTAATAATATCTTTTTTACAGTAATTAAAAAAAAAAATTAATAAAAAAACAAACTATATTAGGAAAGCAGGAAGTGAACAAATGTAACAGTTACTGATTTACTTAAATTAATAATAATAATTTTTTATATTTTTTTTACAGTAATTAAAAAAAAATGTAAATAAAAAAACATAAACTATATTAGGAAAGCAGGAAGTGAACAAATGTAACAGTTACTGATTTACTTAAATTAATAATAATAATTTTTTATAATATCTTTTTTACAATAATTAAAAAAAATTAATAAAAAAAACTGAAAAAAACTTATATTAGGAATACTATATTAGGAAAGCAGGAAGTGAACAAATGTAAGAGTTAGTGATTGTAAAAGTACCAGATGGAGGGGTAGGATTTAATAAGCTTTGCTTCTTCCTACTCCTTTTGGACATGTGGAACTGGGAACTGATTATGGGATGCACTCAATTGGAATCTGATGCATGTTCAAATGGAATCAAACCATCAACCATGTATTTGATTGATGCGCTGTGTTTCCTTGCACCATTTTCCAAGCCAATTCAAGGTTTTGCCCGCCCCTGGTAGACACAATGCCGCAGACTCACCCTGGCGGGGTCTCTTCATGCCGACACCAGCCAGGCTGATGAGTCTCTCCTTGCCCCTGGTGGGGGGAGGCCTGTCGGGGGAGGTTGCAGGCTGGGCTGGTGGGACAGGGGTTGCGGTCGCCCTCGTGCTTCTACTCCAGATGCTGAGCTGGGCGCCGACCCGGTTGTCATTCCAGCTGTGACTGCGTTGTCTTGCGGGCTGCGTGTGTAGTTTTTAAAAAAGGTCATGGTTGACGAAACGGGCTTGTCTTTCATTTGGTTTTTACCTGTGCCTTAGGTTTGTCTGGGTCGAAGTCGTCTATCCTCTCCTGTGTGTTCACGTCAAGGTTTCCCAAGGCCATTTGCAAGGCCGCGTCGGCTCCTAAAGGACTACATCCGGTCACGTTAAGGTCAGTGAGGTCATGATGAATCCATGATGTGTTTTCTCGCAGAGCAGGATACGTACGGTCCAGCGTAGCTGAGGGCGGCTGGGTTGACGTCGTCTGGGTAGGGGTTGAGGGGGACCACCTTCCTGCTGACGGGATCAAACACCAGCTGGTACAGGAAGGTGTGATTGGCTCTGACAAAGCCCTCAATGTACTCCTCCGGGACCACTAGGCTCATCTTCAGGTACTGGTTCATCTTCTTGATCACCTGACGGCCATCGTGAATATGAATTATGTGAATTATGAATGTCCTTATCGTCCGTGAAAGCAGACCTGTTACGTGTTTTAGTTCAAACTAAATATTGACACACAGCTTTGACTTTGGGAAACAGCGATGGACGTTTCTGCCTCGAGTTCAATCCCACCCTCGGCCATCTCTGCGTGGAGTTTGCATGTTCTCCCCGTGCATGCGTGGGTTTTCTTCCAGGCACTCCGGTTTCCTCCCACATTCCAAAAGGAGTTATTAGAAATATATCAGTCTGGAAAAGGTTATAAAGCCATCTCTAAAACTTTGGGACACCAGCCAACCACAGTGAGAGCCACTATCCACAAACGGGGGGAAAACATGGAACAGCAGGGGCTGCACGCCGACCGAGTGGTTAGCGCGCAGGCCACACAGCTAGGAGACTCGAGTTCGATTCCACCCTCGGCCACCTCTGTGTGTTTTCTCCGGGTACTCCGGTTTCCTCCCACATTCCAAAAACATGCTAGGTTAATTAGCCACTCCAAATTGTCCATAGGTATGAATGTGAGTGTGAATGGTTGTTTGTCTATATGTGCCCTGGGATTGGCTGGCCACCAGTCCAGGGTGGACCCCGCCTCTTGCCCCAAGACAGCTGGGATAGGCTCCAGCAACCCCCGCGACCCTCGTGAGGAAAAATTGGTAGAAAATGAATGAATCTTAATATGATGTGCATTGGGCTGCACGATGGTCGAGTGGTTAGCGCGCAGGCCACACAGCTAGGAGACTCGAGTTCGATTCCACCCTCGGCCACCTCTGTGTGTTTTCTCCGGGTAATCCGGTTTCCTCCCACATTCCAAAAACATGCTAGGTTAATTAGCCATTCCAAATTGTCCATAGGTATGAATGTGAGTGTGAATGGTTGTTTGTCTATATGTGCCCTGTGATTGGCTGGCCACCAGTCCAGGGTGGACCCCGCCTCTCGCCCCAAGACAGCTGGGATAGGCTCCAGCAACCCCCGCGACCCTCGTGAGGAAAAATTGGTAGAAAATGAATGAATCTTAATATGATGTGCATTGGGCTGCACGATGGTCGAGTGGTTAGCGCGCAGGCCACACAGCTAGGAGACTCGAGACTCGATTCCACCCTCGGCCACCTCTGTGTGTTTTCTCCGGGTACTCCGGTTTCCTCCCACATTCCAAAAACATGCTAGGTTAATTAGCCACTCCAAATTGTCCATAGGTATGAATGTGAGTGTGAATGGTTGTTTGTCTATATGTGCCCTGGGATTGGCTGGCCACCAGTCCAGGGTGTACCCCGCCTCTTGCCCCAAGACAGCTGGGATAGGTTCCAGCAACCCCCGCGACCCTCGTTAGGATAAGCGGTAGAAAATGAATGAATCTTAATATGATGTGCATTGGGCTGCACGATGGTCGAGTGGTTAGAGCGCAGACTTCACAGCTCGGAATGTGGGAGGAAACCGGAGTACCCAGAGAAAACCCACGCATTCACCGGGAGAACACGCAAACTCCAAACAGGAATGGCCGAGGGTGGGATTGAACTCGGGTCTCCCAGCTGTGAGGTCAGCGCTCTAACCACTCGACCACCGTGCAAACAGGCAGTTTAGAAGCAAACCAAATACTATATCTACAATACAGAGTGCTGTCAATCGCGTGCAGTTGAGTTGTGTACCACGACAGAGGCAAGGTTGTATTTGGATGGGAATCGGACCTCACCTTGAGTATATCGGGGTCTCTTGCCAGCCGCAGCAGTTTGCAAGCCTTGCCCAGGCCGATGCCGTGCAGGGACGCCAGGTAGTCGCACCCGGAGAGGATGCACATGTAGCGAAACTTCTCCTCCGTGAAGACGTTCCCCAGGGCGCGACATCGGCCCAGGTTGCTTTGGTCTATCTCCAGGCCATTTCCCTGTTTGTCCATTTTTAGGATCACCTGCGTTGTTTGG
>NC_080484.1:455000-487500 GCF_030265055.1 Doryrhamphus excisus
CCTCAATCACTAATTTATTCCAAATATTGAAGAAGTTAGAGCAGATTTTACAGCCTATTGCCTTTTAACATCGAGTCAAAACAAACACGATCGACCTACAAACAACCGTAAAACAAAATATGTAATGAATTACACAAATATATTTTAAAAGTCAAGTGTCATATTTATTCATGTACAGGACAGGAAGGCAGGGCAGCAACACGCTTGTGTGTTCCTTTCACACAGACCACAATGCTAACGCCACGTCTAACATTTCCGGGCAAAAAAAAAAAAAAATTAATTAAATTTTATTGACATTTCGTCTGTACATAGATATTAAAGTAAATTCATCTTCCATATATATATATTTTTTTTCATCACCATTGCACCGGCCCTTTGACTTTCCAAGCATGAATTGACTTGATGTGGTCCAATATATATACTCAATATAAATCTGAAGAAGCAAACAAAATAGATATATTGTGGGAAAAAAATGCATTTTTAAGGATGTCTGCACATTTTTCACGTTATATATTTATAATAAAAAATGAAATTAAATATGTAATTATTACAAATATATGCTCATAAATAATATAGTACAGTCAATAAAATAGTGTTGGAACTATTTTTCTATACTGTAATGTCTACATTATTGGTACACCACACAATATTGTCAATATTTATAAACATTTAGGTAGAAAGTATTGTGACTATTTTTTTTCTCCCCTCCACAGAGCTCAGTGGCACAATCGCTGCCCCCGATATCAAAGTGAACATGGACAGCGAGAATGGTAAAGATCCATATGCCACTGCTTTCCTGAGGCAGCGAGGCTATGGTTGGCTGCTGGAGGTGGAGGAGGAGGACAGCGAGGAGAGCAAACCTCTTTTGTACGTCAGCATTTATCACGCTGCTCTTGCTGCTGCTTGCTTTGCTGGAAATGTTTATTTTTCCACAACAGCTCTTGCCGCTCTTTTATTAATAAATGCGATGATGTGTGTGATCAGAGAGGAGTTGGACATCGACCTAAAGGATATCTATTACAAGATTCGCTGCGTGCTGATGCCGATGCCTTCGCTGGGCTACAACCGGCAGGTGGTCCGAGATAACCCGGACTTCTGGGGCCCTCTCGCTGTGGTGCTGCTCTTCTCCATGATCTCCATCTACGGACAGTTCAGGGTGAGGAGACGCTCCAATATGGCGACGCTAACTATTTTCCGAAACTGAGGATGCAATTGACAAATTTGGGTAAAAGAAACGTAAACAGCACTAAGACTATGGAGGGGCGTGATTATTCACGAAATATAATCCTTCCGTGCTACATCTTCTTATTCTTTGGCAGACCAGGTGCATTATAATGTCTTTATGAGCGATTTGTGCCGTATGCCAAATTCTGCTTCTCAGAAGTGAAAAATAGCAAACATACACTATACGGAGGGGGGTGATTATTCACTAAATATAATCCCCTACATATTCTTATTCTACTATAGCAAACATACACTACCGCTCAAAAGTTTGGGATCACTTGGAAATTGTTTTCCTAAGGCGTCTTAGTGTTGTACTTACTTTCATTCATTCATTTTCTACCGCTATTCCTCACAAGGGTCGCGGGGGTGCTGGAGCCTATCCCAGCCGTCTTGGGGCGAGAGGCGGGGTACACCCTGGACTGGTGGCCAGCACCAGCCAATCACAGGGCACATATAGACAAACAACCATTCACACTCACATTCATACCTATGGACAATTTGGAGTGGCTAATTAACCTAGCATGTTTTTGGAATGTGGGAGGAAACCGGAGTACCCGGGAGAAAACCCACGCATGCACGGGGAGAACATGCAAACTAACGCTAACCACTCGACTGCCGTGCCGTACCGCAACAAACACGTTCAGTTTTGTAAATGAAACCTTGCACTCAAAATCCATCTTCGATTGTCAGGTTGTTTCCTGGATCATCACCATCTGGATATTTGGGTCACTGACCATCTTCCTCCTGGCCCGTGTACTTGGCGGGGAGGTAAGTTTGTCCTCCGTTTTTCCTCACACACAACAGCAGACTGACTGATGTGTTGTTGTTGTTTTGTTTTGTTTTTAACGCTGTACTACAATAAATGTTGTTCCATCGACTCTTGTTTTGAGCAGGTTTCCTACGGTCAGGTCCTCGGAGTGATTGGATATTCCCTTCTTCCTCTCATTGTTATAGCCCCTCTGCTTCTCGTGATTGGAGGACTGGAGGTGATTTCTACCTTAATCAAAGTGAGCATTCACGTTATTGCGCTATGCATTTTCACCCTCATTGTCTAAACACAATTGGCGATACATCCGAAAAGGTCTTGCAAGGTCTTGATCCGAAAAAGACACGGAGGCGGACATGTCCATCATCAGTAAACTCCCCAGTAGCAAGGCTCCAAGGCCTCAGGGTTCCGGATGTTGAAGAACTGTCTCTGTTGATATGTCTCTTCAACATTCCGTGACAGGAACCCTGGCTTGGCACCACCAGGGTGGTGGTCCTGCAGGGTGTGTTCCAAGTGTAGGGGGGCCTCCCTCGGAAAGTCTCTTGCAGAGTACTGGAGAGAAGGTTACGACCTTTAGTCGAACCTCTGCTACAAGATGTGGTGCAATGTGGTTTTTTTTGTCCTGGTGGCGTAACACTGGACCAGTTCTACACCTTTGCAAGGGTACCGGCGGGTACATGGGAGGTTGCCCAACCGGGCCATTTGGTCCCTGTACAACCGGAGCAGGAGCTTGGTTTGCATTGCTTGGGTCTTAGGATCTCAGGCTGTGACCTTCAGTGGTTACCGACCGAAAGAAACGCAGAGACTTGAGTCAAGACAACATTAAAAAAAAAAAAAAAACTCACGTCAGAACACAATGTTGGTGTCCATGTTTTTTTTTTTTTTGCAAGAATGATGTATTCAATGAAGGTTAACCATAAACGTTATATCCCTTATTTGTCGATTTACATGCATTTGGAATAGTTTTCGGTTTATGAAACCATTCCAAACAGCTTTCTGGAATGGTTTCATTGGATTTGCATGATTTCTTATGGGAAAAATGGATCTGGTTGGCAGCCGTTTTGGTTAGAGTGAGACCTTCTGGATTTATGGATGGATTAATGATGCTAACCACTGTCCACTGTACTCTGTGTATTTGTATTGATTTGTCAGTTGTGTCGTATGAAGCCCAAAACATTATCATGAAAAGTAATAAAAACAATCATCCATTCATCATAAGAGAAGTAGAAACAGGTTTAAATATACGTCTTTGTTTTGTTTATGGTTTAATTTCATTTGAACATGCATCAGATTCCAATTGAGTGCATCCCATAATCAGTTCCCAGTTCCACATGTCCAAAAGGAGTAGGAAGAAGCAAAGCTTATTAAATCCTACCCCTCCATCTGGTACTTTTACAATCACTAACTCTTACATTTGTTCACTTCCTGCTTTCCTAATATAATGTAATTTAATTTAATTTAATTTTAAATTAAATTTAAGGCTAAAGTCCCGTCACCTAAGCCAGCTATGACTTGACCGTGACCTTTAAATGACCTGTAAATGTAAAGTTAAATAGAAATACAATTAATTTAAATTTATTCAATTAAATTTAAATTTATTTGAAATTATTTTACATTTATTTGAAATTATTTTACATTTATTTAAATTTATTTTACATTGTTTTAAATTTAAATCTCAATACAAATTTAAATTGAATAAATAAAATTAATTACATTTGTTCACTTCCTGCTTTCCTTATATAGTTTAAGTTTTTTTTATTAATTTTTTTTAATTATTGAAAAAATTATTATAAAAAATTATTAATTTAAGTAAATCAGTAACTGATACATTTTTTTCACTTCCTGCTTTTGTAATATAGTTTGTTTTTTTATTTTTGTTTAGTTTTTTATTTACTTTTTTTTTTATTTATTTTTTTATTATTATTATATTGTTTTTTATTGTTTTTATTTTTTTGTCCTGTAGCGAAGTACTCGGTGATATGACCATCCAATGCCATAATGTGTACCATAGTGCGTGTCAATATAGTGATATATATAGCACATCATGACTGGTTCAAGACTCTTCATCCTTGGATTTAGCAAACATCAACTGCTTGTATTGTTTCTTGAATTGGCTCATCAGACCGTTCGTTACTTGTCTTGACGTGTGAATAAATATACTGATGACCAGCACTATCTGCTCATCTTTCAGCTCTTCGGAGTGTTCTGGGCCGCTTACAGCGCTGCTTCACTGCTTGTCGGAGATGAATTCAAAAGCAAGAAGCCTCTTCTCATATATCCCATTTTCCTTTTGTATATTTACTTCCTGTCCTTGTACACTGGTGTCTGACGGGTGACTTTCTAATATGGACCTTTTCAGAGACCCACAAGGAGGACACATTCTCACGTTGAAAGCAGGATTTTGGAAAGATGTACAGTATATTTCTTTGTTAGATTGTAGACTGGGAGATACGGTATATACACTGTGTATATACACTTTATATATATAGAGACATTTCCTTGTATATAGTTTTGTTCCTTGTCTTTGTTCCATTAAAAGTATCTGCTTTTACAGTGTTTTTTTTTTCAGCCTTGTCATATTGTCTGCTAGTACAATACAGTCCATATACACTACGCAACGTTTATAATGACCAACCAATCAAGTCTTGGTACACTGAGTTCTTATTAGGGCTGCAGCTATACGATATTTATAGTATTTTACTGAAAACCTCCATGCTAACCACTCGTCCACCGTGCAGCCGCTATTATAAATACACAATAAAACCAATGACCAGTTGGTCTCATTTTTTATATAAATCTTCAGCTTTATTTCTTATATTGACTTTATACATAGGACCATTTACGATCATACATTAATATAAAGATATATACATATATAACACGGCACGTGACGTCGTAGAAGCTCGATGTAAAAAAAAAAAAATGAGGAAGTGACGTTGTGCTTTTTCACGTACTGGACGGATCTTATTTCCGGTACGGAACGTGCATTGACAGTCGCCAGCACGTTCTTAATGCGGAGGAATGACAATAATTCATACAACAATAATTAAGTTAATTACATTCTAATAATTACATGAAACGATTGACCTTGGCATCTGTCACGCTGCTAACAACGTTTTTTTTTTCCAGAAAGGAGCCTTCAGTATTTTGTTCTCGTTGGCACACCGAAGTATCGCGAGATGTGCCCAGTAGGCTACGCTACCTTCGTGTGACTATCATGTAACTGACAGCTAAGCCCGCCAGCACTTTCTCAACGCTGTTAGTGAATAGCCGCTGCTACGCTGACGGGTGGACGGGAAGCAGCCACAGAAGGGGTCAGCCGTGGCGGAGGAGTGACAGTGTGGAGTTAGTCGTGTAGATTTACTTCTATTGACAGTGTCAACGCTTCCTAACACACACAGAAAGGGACAGGAAGGGGAAAATAGGGAAAGATGGCGGCCGCGGCCTCGCCGGGCTCCGGCTCGTCCACCCCCTCGGACTGGATTGTACTGAGAGACGGCTGCCTGCGTTGCGACGAGGAGGGCCTGCGAAGCCTTTCCTATCACCCGACCCTCAACGCTATCCTCGCCGTCACAAGTAAAGGGGGCATCAAAGTCATTGACGGCACTTCTGGGGCCATTCTCCAGGCTTCCACGCCGCACGGTAAGCACTTTGCCGGGCTCGGACAGCCGCACGAAGCCGCTCGATTGTCAACACTTGGGTGAAAGTTGGATCTGAGCTACCGCTAGCGGTGATTAGCACTTGTGTTTGGGCCTAATGAGATGATTGAAACACAGACACTGGTATGCCGTTTTGCTATGTTTGACACCGTGTTGGAATTTTTGCTGTGACATGTTTCCAGTGTTTACAAGTCACTATTCATGACACAGCCACCGTGCAAGCTAAGCTAATACAAGCTAATAGCTAGGCGCTTCACTTAGCACTGTGCTCGGTAGCTGCCCTCCATAGATAGCCATGTCCGCTCTCTCTATAATGACCTAACAGCTCCTGGGTTTGTCGAATACGGTAGCACAATAAAGTGACGCATAAACACGATTATGTGAATTTTATTTCCTCAAGAAAAATAGCTTTAGCTGCTTCGTTTTAGTCCACCGCTTGTGTTTCAATATAGGTTGCGTTCACACGCGTGTTTTTGGTCCGGTTAAAACGAACTCCAGCTTGTTTGCTTTGCCGGTAGAGTTCGTTTGGTCACGTGTGAAGGCAGGTCCCTGAACCCGGGAACGAGACCAACCCGGGTCTTGCAAGCGGACCCATTAAAGTTATTTTATTTACCTCAAAATTCATTTTTTTGTTGTAATGTTTTGGAATTCCGATTTTTACCTGGCATTTCACCAGGCATTTATTTTATCAGACTATACTGCGTACTTTTATGGCAATATTGTCTGTAAATTGAATGCAAAAATCCTTACATTATTGATGCAATAACACATTAATGGCCAAGTGTACTCGGTATTTCTAAGGCGTTGTCGCATGGCTAAGTTTTCTAATTAGATGGCATCCTCTGCACACATTGCTACAAAATCCCGCCCAGTGCTTGTGGTTAAGGAAGGCATATGCCATTCCAATGATGTTATTTATGTAAGATATTTTAATGACACCCTTATTTTATTTACACAGTTTGACAGGGTGTGGCGAACAGGGCTTTTATTTTGAATGCCGGAAGTGTGGTTTCTTTTGTGTGTGTTGAGAATTTCAATTGACGGCAAGTATAAATGTGCCTCTCATTCACAACTTCATCGTAAAACATTAACACACGCTAAAATGCAACACGGTGTGGACCAGAGGTGTCAATCTTGTGCTGTGGAGGGCCGAGACGCTGCATGGTTTCCTTTCCAGCCGGTCACAAAAGGATGTCGATTTTACGGCAACTTTCGCCAGTGTTTGAGGTCAGGGTTTGGACAAGCTTGGTAGGGTGCGCGTTAGTGTTTGAGGTGATGGGATTCCGCCACGATTGAGGGGTGCACGATTCCACGAACACGTAAATCAAAGGGTCCTACAGAGCCAAATATGTGTGCAAAGTTTAATTCAAATGTAAATAATATTTTAGGAAAATGGCCGCTGAAATAAAATATATTCTCTTTTTGAAATAATAATAATAATAATAATACATTTTATTTGTATAGCGCTTTTCAGAGTACTCAGACGCTTTACAGTAGAGAAAAAGAAATACAAATAGATTTGAGTTAAAACAAAGTAAGAGATGCATTAAAATACAATATCCAAACATTCATTCAGAGCTAAAATGAGGCTAAAAGCAGGGAGGGGCGCAGCAGTAGTAAATAAAAATAAAAAT
Organism: Doryrhamphus excisus; assembly: GCF_030265055.1. Lineage (NCBI taxonomy): Eukaryota > Metazoa > Chordata > Actinopteri > Syngnathiformes > Syngnathidae > Doryrhamphus > Doryrhamphus excisus. The sequence continues at coordinate 462,284 of NC_080484.1, forward strand.
TAATATAAAATAAATATTAAATATAAATATTATATAAAAAAATATATAATATAAAATAAATCTAGAAAAAAATGTAAGTCAATCTTCAGTACAATCACGCTACACTCACGGTAGTCTCTTAGCGCTGTCCTGAGTCTCATCCCAGAAGCTTGGCACTCAACTTTGAATCGCTCCAGTAAACACTGAAGGTCACAGCTTGATGACGCCATCGGGACCACATCGTCTGCACACAGAAATTCTGTCCGCAAAATTCTGAACCTCGTCTAGTCTTGGAAGTTGGGTAGGATCTGACACCCCCTAGCGGTGACGGATTAATCATTCCAGTCTCCCCATGTACAGTTTCTGGGAAGTATCCTATGAAGACGTTTAAAGGCTTTTCCGAGCAGCAACAGCCAAAGCACAACTGGTTTAACATGTTGAGCGTATGTTCCTCAAAGGTGCAATAATGCAACAGGTCAATCTGTCGTACGGTAAAACCACACAGATTAAAGCTGCAGAGTGGACGGGAAAAAACGCTGAAATATCCACGCATGAAACCAGATCAGTTAACATTGGGTTTCAGGCAAAACCAGATATTGACACACATCAGCTTTCGCAGTTGCGGTGAGATGGGTGAAATGTTGTTTTGCCTAGCATACCTACCGGAGGCGCGGCGGATACGTGTTAAGTATGGTTTATGGTAATGGTTATGGTTTATTTCATTTGAACATGCATCAGATTCCAATTGAGTGCATCCCATAATCAGTTCCCAGTTCCACATGTCCAAAAGGAGTAGGAAGAAGCAAAGCTTATTAAATCCTACCCCTCCATCTGGTACTTTTACAATCACTAACTCTTACATTTGTTCACTTCCTGCTTTCCTAATATAGTTTCAGTTTTTTTTTGTTTTTTTTTATTTTTAATTTTTTGTCACATACCAAAGAACGGGGTTATATGACCATAAACTTTATTTTCTTAATTTTGAAAATTATTCTCTTACTCTTACATTTGTTCACTTCCTGCTTTCCATATACAGTTTAAGGTAATTTTAGTATTATTTTTTAATAATGCACCTCATACCGAAGTAGGAGGTGATATGAGCATACAATGCCATAATGGGCATAATAGGCCTATTACTACAATCAATAAATTGATTAGCCGCATGATATATAAAAATGTGATAATTTTCCTGGCCGTGACATATTGATATGTGCGTGTGTTTGATTTCCTCGTCTCTCTCTACCAAACAGGTAATGTTGGCCGAGGTAGTTTAGCAGAGCATGCTGGTGCGGCTGCGTGTTGTGATTTACTATTTTCATGGCAGCGACTGTTTTACGATGCCTGCCGATTGTTGTACAAGATGTTACCCACCAATAGAAATTCTCAACACCAACGCACATCCACGTGTACTTGTACAGTACAGTACAAACAATGTGATGCCCATAGTGTTTTGTTTTCTTCTGCTCCTTCCCAGTCAAAGCGGGTGGCCGTGTCCGCTGTCAGTACTTTCCCGCCGTGGATAAGGTGCTTTTTGTTGACGACTATGCAGTGGGATGCAGGAAGGACCTAAACGGCATCCTGCTGTTGGACACAGCCCTCCAACCTCCAGTTGCCAAACCTGAGGATCTGGTTCAGATGGAGCTTCCTGTCACTGAGGTAGTGATCGCAAGTTTACAGCCATGATTTATATGAACCATTAACCATTCTTATTGGCTGCAATGTTTTTTTTTGTGGTCCTGGGCACTTTCTACAAACTATTATGAGAATATAGTGCTAATATTATGAAGAAAATGTAAATATTTGTAAAATTGAATTGTAATATAACTGACTGGTTGCTATTTGCTGTGTTTCCTGCTAAGAATAAAGGATGCCACGGTGTCTGCTTGACTTTTAACCAATGAACACGTTTGTGTTGTCAGGCCCAGCAGCTTCTGTCAGCCTGTCAGGAGAAGATCGATGTTTCTAACACAAAGGGCTACGAACTCTTTATTGTACAGCTTAAAGAAGGCCTGAAGAATACCTCACATGAGACGGCAGCCAATCACAAAGTGGCCAAGGTTAGTCAACTTGACTCAACGCGTGTTATGGACGTGTTGGTTTGTATATGCTTGTGTTTCCACTATATTCATATATATATATATATATATATATATATATATATATGCTTATAAACACATTATAATGGGTCTGGTAATGTAGCTTGTATGCGTCGTAACATAGCTTCTTCTTCCTACACTCACCTATGTTTATGAGCTTTGGGTAGTGACCGACAGGACAAGATTCTGAATACAAGCGGTCAAAATGAGTGGAAAAACTCTTAGTTGCGCTGGAGCAGGGGTGCTCGCACTTTTTCAGCATGCGAGCTACTTTTAAAATGACCGAGTCAAAATGATCTACCCACTACAAAAATGCAAAACATCTATTTATTTTCAAATGTATTGAGGATTATTTGTACGTACAATGTATGTTGATGTACCTTACATAACCAAATGAGCCAATATTGCAAAACACACATAATTAACTATTAACATTTTTTGTAATTACCTGAGTTTACTTTGATGACTTGCACTGAATTGAACCAGCCAGGGATGCATAGTCCGGACAGTAGCTGCTGATAGCCAGCCTCAAGCACACTTCCAAATGTTTAGCAGTCATGGATAATATCCGTATCATAATATCCGTATAATATTCCATATCCGTATGGAAGTGATATGTTTTCTGCCTTTTTACTTGGTCCAGTTTTTGCCTTTTTACTTGGTCCAGCTCCTTCACTCATTTTAGTGACCATAAACTTTAGCGAGGGCTTAAAATCTAACGCAATTCGCCGACTAGCTTAGCACTTTGCATCGTTGTTTACGCATGAGCGGTGACCTAAAGGTCAAAATTCAGTTGTCATCTGACTGGTTGTCCTGTATGTCAATCAAGTAACGGGGATGGATGATAGGCTGACATCGTAATTTCTGCTGCACTTAGAGACGTTGTTTGATTTGATTGGTCGCCCGAAGGGCAACATTCAGTTGTCATCTGAATGGCTGCCCTGTATGTCAATCAAGTGACGGCATTGATGCTGGGATGATATTTTTTTAATGTCATGCCGCGATCGACCAGCGATCGACCAGTACGACCTCCGCGATCGACCGGTAGCTCGCGATCGACTTAATGAGCACCCCTGCGAGTATAAGTCGCATTTTTTGCGGGTTTATTTACCGTATTTTCTGGACTATAAGTCGCTCCGGAGTATAAGTCGCACAAGGCCGAAAATGCATCATTAGGTATAAAAAAACATACATAAGTCACACTGGAGTATAAGTGTCATTTTTTGCGGGTAATTTATTTTCCAAACTACTTGACCAAAACAGACATTACGCCATCTTAGAAGGCAAGTTGTAACAATAATAAAAGAATAGAGAACAGGCTGAATAGGTGTAAGATATGCTAACACAATGCTTATTCAGCTACACAAAAAATAAACATGAACACAAAAGGTGTCCAAACACTTTTTTCATTTATAAGTCGCTCTGGAGTATAAGTCGCAGGAACAGCCAACCTATGAAAAAAAAGCGTGACTCCGGAAAATACGGTAACCGGGGAAGGGTAAGTCTGGGCTTCCCTGCTTATGCTGCGACCCCTGCCGGGTCTGATGTCTGTGTACACATGCGTCGGAATGTCTCACTTGGCTGGCCTCGGTGTGAAAGACGCTGGCAAATACATTCCAACTCATATGTTTCATCGCTGTTGTGCCAAATTTGCACCACTTCTGAGTTGACTAATTACGTCATCCTTTTCCTACGTCCCTCCCCTCAGTGGGCAACGGTAACCTTCCAACTTCCTCACCATGTGCTGAAGCTGGTTGCCAGTGCCATTGTCAGTGAGCTGAAGAAGATCAACCAGAACATCGCTGCCTTGTCTGTGGCCTCATCCATCATGGACAGACTCTCCTACCTCTTGTCAAGCGCCCGACCTGAGCTCGGGGTGGGCCCTGGGCGCTCTGTAGACAGGTGAGTAATCTGCACAATAAGGAACAAGCGCTCGGGTTTAGATTGGGACGGCAACAAGTCGTTGGAGGCAGCCCCTGTCGGTGGTGACTGATGTTGTGTAAACACCTCACTGATCAAGGCAAAGAAGACAGAGGAAGCAATGTTTACATGAGGGGCGTCCAAAGTGCGGCCCGAGGGCTATTTGCGGGCCACAGTACTAATTGGCACATTGGTAAAAACAAAATTTAACAAGAAAGGGGATGAGCCTGACCCAAGTGGAGGAGTTTAACTCGTTCAATCCCAGCCATTTTTCAAAAGACGTCCCTCTCGGTACCGGCCATTTTGGATGATTTTGACTGATTTTTCACACAGAATATTATGTATTGTGTTCTTGAGCTATGTAGACATGGTATATTCCAAAAGAAAGGTTAGACTCTAATCATCGGAACAACCTTTTTCTGCTCACTAGATTGATCTCTCTCTAGACCATGATCTCTTCTGTCGTGGAGTTGCATCATCACCTCTTTTTGACTCTAGCAGAAAAAAGACATATAAATATATCTTTGGGAGTGAGCGGTCAGGTTGGAATAAATGTATAAATATGTCTTTGGTAGCAAATGAGTTTTTGAGCTTGTTCACGAGTGAGGGAAGGCTGGAAAATGGAATGAACAGGCGAATTGGTGCGGCGTCTGCCAAAGACAATGAATCTATCCAATCCAATCCACTTTATTTATATAGCACATTTTATAAACAGAATTGATAAAAAAGAAAAGAAAATAGACTAGTAAAATAAAAAGTAAAAATAAAATACAATAAATAAAGGTAAAAATTGAATTTAATCCAAAACTAAAAAAATCAAATAAATAAAATGAATATTAAAATATTAAAAGAAAGAAGCAAAGCAATAAAAGTGTAAAAAATAAAAAGAAAAAACTAAAAGACACAGGACCATACGACTCACTCCGTGTTAAAAGCCAGAGAATAAAAGTGTGTTTAACCCTCTTGTGTTAGGGTCAGCACCGACCCGTTTTACATTTGAATGCATAAAAAGAATCCCATAACATTTGTTTATTGCATCAAGGCTTTTTCACTTTGTCAGGAAACTCTATTTCAACAAAATAAAACCAAAAAAAATAATTTTTACTACATTTTAAAATGGTTTGGTTGAAATTAGGACCACTGGGTTATAATAATATGACTATAAAGCAATATTTTGAGCCAAAACTGAACTGCAACCAGCTCCTCTTCTCATCATGGAAGCTTCAGGGGATTCTCATTTTGTTGCTGAAAACAATAAGTTTTTCTACCTTTTCTTGACATGAATATATATATGGGTCAAAATTGACCCCAACACCATAGATGTTTCTTTAGTGATTAATACAAAATGAGAAAATAAATCAAAGTCATTGATTTAAGAGATATGTTCTATATCCCTCAGTAATAGCCAGTTAACAAAAGAACCTTCAATTTATGAATATGATTCTTTTGAGGTTCATTTTAGCATTTTTGTAAATAGAAATGGAGGGGTATAATGACAAAAAAAGGCCAAAAGTATTAAAAGCAACATTTTCATGGATGAGGAAGCCTAAGAAGGTAACCAAGACACGAGAAGCAAATTTGATGGTAACTTATTGTTTTTAGTGTATTTTATAGCTGATTTAATACATGGGTCAAAACCCACCTGTTAACATAAGAGATGATACCAGAAAGCTAACACAAGAGGAAGGTTTAATTTATTTTAAGTTGATTTTGATCTGTAATTTATGATTTATTATACCAAATGCATACTTTCCCTGTTGTATGTCGTTCTCATGCTCTTGATGGAATTGTTCCCTGTAGATCTTTAATGTACAGCGAAGCCAACAGGAGGGAGACGTTTACATCGTGGCCACATGCTGGGTACCGGTGGGCTCAGCCTGATCCCATGGCTCAGGCAGGGTTTTACCACCAGGTAGGTTATGGATGGATGTGAGTTCATGTCAATGACAATGTGCTAACACGCCGACAACAACATATGGAGAATACATCAAGTGTAGCACATCTGTGCGAGTGATTATCCCATCATTGCCGACGAGGACCAGAGGGCGGGAGCATATTACACCGGTTCTAAAGTCGCTACATTGGCTCCCCCTGTCCGCTTCAGGATCGATTTTTAAGATTCTTTTACTGGTTTTTAAATGTCTTAACGGCCTTTCTTTTTAATTGTGGTAATTGTTTTTAATTCTGTAAAGCACTTTGTGTTGCGTATCCTTGCAGGAAAAGTGCTCTACAAATAAAGTTGATTTGTTCTCCTTATCCGTGTCCGCTATAGCCCGCCTCAACAGGGGACGACCGAGCCATGTGCTTCACCTGCAGCGTCTGTCTGGTGTGTTGGGAACCTACGGATGAGCCGTGGTGAGTGAAGATTGTTAGAGAATTCCAGACCGAGAGAGAACGTAATCGGCACTGATCCCCCAATTCCTCCCAACCAACCACCCCAGGTCCGAACACGAGCGACATTCCCCTAATTGTCCGTTTGTGAAGGGTGAGCACACACAAAATGTTCCCTTGTCGGTGACACTGGCAACCAGTCCAGCCCAGTTTCCCAACAGCCCCGACTGCTCGGACAAAATTGCCTGCTACGGCTTTGGCAGCTGCCCACAGTTCCTGGCTGTCGCCACAAAGAGGGGCAAGATCTGTATTTGGGACGTCTCGAAAATGATGAAGGTCAGATCACGCATTGGTGTCACTTGTGCATCTTTATTTTTTTTTTTTCAATAGCCGCAAACATAAAATTGTAGCAAGTGACGATCTGATGTATAAACATTGCGTGCTTCACAGGTACACCTGAAGTTTGATATTAACCCGTATGACCCAGCCATCCTGAAGCAGCTGATCCTGTGCGGGGGTGAACACAGCCAGCAGACCCTGGCAGAGTCCCGGACCCCAAGTTTGGCCTGGATAGAGGAATCTTCCTCCTGCTCGGACCTGCCCAAGCTCGAGGGAGACAGGTGAGGACCACACACTATATATAATCATTGAAACTCCAAAGTCAACCACAATCCCTTCACACACCCGGTCATGTTTTTTACAACTCCTCCTACACCAGGGGTGGGCAAACTACGGCCCGGGGGCCACATCCGGCCCGCCAAGTGTTTCAATATGGCCCGCCTGTTTTTTTCCAAAGTATTTCATTTAAACTCAACATACAACCTGGCATCGTGGCTTGGGCCAACTTTTTGATGGTTGAGGTAGCTGCTTTATCAATTTCGTTATTTGATGTGGTCTGTTGTTTACAAAATGCTCCTGGAAAAAGGAGCACAATAATAATAATAATAATAATAATAATAATAATAATAATAATAATAATAATAATAATGTTGTCAATAATGATAATAATACTACTATTATATTAATATTGTTGTTAATGATATTAATATAATAATGGTAGTAATATTACAAAATACTCCTGGAAAAAGGAGCACAAGCACAATAATAGTAATACAAATAATAATAATAATAATAATGTTGTTGTCAATAATGATAATAATACTACTATTATATTAATATTGTTGTTAATAATATTAATATAGTAATGCTAGTAATATTATTATATAAACAAAATAATAATAATAATATAATAACATTACTATAACAAATAATAATAATTCTAATAAAAATAACAATAATAATAATAATACATTTATAACACACTTTACATCAAATAAATGATTTCAAAGTGCACATATAGCAGATTGCATGACACTTTTACATGTAAAATATGTGTAAAAATATAGGTGTAAAAATGGACTGTTACATGTAAAATACTACATAATCCCCCCCGTCAATTTTGTTAAATCAATGCGGCCCACGAGTCAGAAAGTTTGCCCACCCCTGTCCTACACAGTAGATCCCCTGAAAACGTCTCCCTTTGGCACACAACTCACTATTTCCCCAATACTTCACTACAAGAGGGGAGAAATATGATCCCAGGGAAGAAGTACATTTGAAACACTTCTATGCTAGGACTACGTTATGCTAGCCATAGCATTTCAGTATGTGGAATCAAACTACGGAATGGATTGAGTAAGGGAATCAAACAATGCACAACGATGAGCCAATTCAAGAAACAATACAAGCAGTTGATGTTTGCTAAATCCAAGGATGAAGAGTCTTGAACCAGTCATGATGTGCTATATATATCACTATATTGACACGCACTATGGTACCCATTATGGCATTGGATGCTCATATCACCTTCATATCACCAAAAATGTAAACAATTAAAAATAAATAATAAAATAAAAATAAATACATAAAATGTAAAATAAATAATAAAATTAAATTAAATAAAAAATAAAATTAATAAATAATTAAAAAAGGATAAAATAAAATAAAAATACATTATTTTTTATTTTGTTTTGAATTTTTTATTGTTAAAAAATAATAATATTTTTTATAATAATAATTTCTTGTAATAATTTTTTGGGTACTATGGTACCCATTATGGCATTGGATGCTCATATCACCTCCAACTTCGGTATGTGACAAAAATTAAATTAACAAAAAAAACTTAAATTATATTAGGAAAGCAGGAAGTGAACAAATGTAAGAGTTAGTGATTGTAAAAGTACCAGATGGAGGCGTAGGATTTAATAAGCTTTGCTTCTTCCTACTCCTTTTGGACATGTGGAACTGGGAACTGATTATGGGATGCACTCAATTGGAATCTGATGCATGTTCAAATGAAATGAAACCATTACCAATATTTACTCATTTTGTTGTAGTGATGACCAACTGGAGGACTCCGACAGCGATGAACATTCCCGGTCCGAGTCAGTAACTGGTACGATTTTATGTCATAACATTTGGTGCCCCTTGATGTCGACATGTGGTGGTCCGGGGGTTTTTGGACACAATGAAAGGATGCAACTGGATATTGTGCCGCAGAAAGACGTGTAGACACATGTAACTTTATTAGTTGTCTTGTTTGTTTCTCATAATATTTCAACTATTTACTTCATTATTATTATTTACTATTGACTTATTTTTTCCTCATAAAATTATGATGTTATTTTCGTAACATTACAACTTCTTTGTATTATGGTACCCATTATGTCATTGTATGCATCATTGCAAATGAAATTAAACCATTACCATTAGCATAAATTGTGCAATAATCCATGCAACAACCATACAAGAAACGATACAAGCAGTTGATGTTTGCTAAATCCAAGGATGAAGAGTCTTGAACCAGTCATGATGTGCTATATATATCACTATATTGACACGCACTATGGTACACATTATGGCATTGGATGCTCATATCACCCAGTACTTTGCTACGTGACTAAAATAAAAAAATGAAAAAAATTGTTAATTTTATTTTTAATTAAAAAATTATAACAATAATTGTTTATTATAATTTATAATTTAAAAATAATTTTTAAAATTAATTTAAAAAAAATTAAAAAAAACCTTAAACTATATTATGGAAAGCAGGAAGTGAACAAATGTAACAGTTACTAATGTAAAAGTAAAAGTACCAGATGGAGGGGTAGGATTTAATAAGCTTTGCTTCTTCCTACTCCTTTTGGACATGTGGAACTGGGAACTGATTATGGGATGCACTCAACTGCAATCTGATGCATGTTCAAATGAAATAATACCATTACCATTTGTTAGATTGCCACTTAGTTTTTTCAATTTCAATCTCATATAATGACTATTTTTCAGGTTTTGTTCTTAAATTAAATTTTTTGAATGTGGCACGGGCCAATAAAAAACAGCCACGGGCTACAAATTGCCCCGGGCTGTGCTTTGGACACCCCTGTGTTAGTGATAATGTCAATGTGTATTTGTACTTCCGTGTTATATTTCCTTTGTTTTCAGGCCAAGCGTCCCAGTGGGAGAGCATGGACGTGAGCCTCGGCGTGACGGCGCTCAGCGTGCTCCAGCAGCCAGAGGCGCTCCAGTGGGCGGTGGTGGCCAGTGTGCTCAAGGACACCGTCAAAGACTTGGAAGAACTGGGCGCCAAGCCCTCACTGAACCAGGCCAAGGCCCACCACCAGTCCAAAGCAAAGGACAAGGTCCCAGAGCACCACAACATTCCTTTTCCCTGCTTGCTGGCTGGAGGCCTGCTTAGTTATCGTGCAACATCTGGCCACCCCACCAGCGGACCCCACGCCGCAGTGTCTTCAACACGCAGGGTGTCAGATAGTCCCTGTAGAACTCAAGGCCCTGAGCCCTTCCAACCCGGACCCCTTCAGGACCAAGGTCCCATGGAAATAGACACCTGTCCATCACAAACTGCTGCTCAGGAGCAGGGCTTCTCCAACTTGGCAGGTTCTCACCCTCCGAGTTCGTCTTCTCTGTCATCCGTGCACAGGACGATACCCGTGCTGCTGTTATACAGCATCAGAGAAACCGACGAGAAGACGTCTGGGCAGGTGTTTGCTCAGATGAACAACCTGATGAGCAAGGGCCTCCACGACGAGGGCTTCACTGTGCCGCAGATCATCGAGATGGAGTTCGACTCGCACGAGCAGCTTCTTCTCCAGGATCCTCCGATCACGTACATTCAACAGTTTGCCGACGCCGCAACTAATCTGGCGGGTTTCGACGGTCCCATGGACAAATGGAGCACGTTGGCCGCGGCGACTTCCTCTTCCCCGCCTCGCCCCGGGGCGCTGGTGCAGTGCTTCAGGTTGCCCAAACAACTGGAAGAGGAGAATCTCTGCGTTGACTCAATTACGCCGTGCTTGGACGGCGTCCACCTTCTCGTCGTGCTGCAGCCGTGCAACGCCGAGTCGCTCGGCGCGACAAACCAAGTCGAAGCGCTGAACAATCTCAACCGCCTGCACTCCGCCCTCTGCGGCCAGCAGAAAGGAGACCCCCGACATCCAGTAGCCAACGGCGTGGAGGGCGACCACCAAGAGGGTACGCCACCGCAGTCAACACTCATCCTGCCTTCAGAGGACCAGCAGCAGACGTGCCCCAGAGGAGGAGGCTATCTTCTCCTCTATGAACTCAACTACTCTACCCGTATTGTGACCTTGCATGAGGAACCTGTCAAAGTGCAGCAGATATGTCAACCTTGTGACGCAATTACCTCCTTAGTTTTGCTCCCCCCGGATTTGCTTGACAGCCGGGAAGATGATAGCGAAGAGACTCCCGAGGAGCCTTCGTCAGGTTCAAAAAACGGCACGTTGCAGTGTGGAATGGGCGTGACAGGCTTTGCCGGTTCTCTGGCACGGGCCACATGTGGTGCAGCAGCCGCCGCCGGCAACAGCGCCGCTGCGACCGGTCCCCCCGCCGCGGGCCCAGACCAGAAGGAGTCCAAGATACAAGAGGTTGGCCACCTGGTGGTGACCACACAGGCTGGGAATATTATGATCCTGGACCTGTCCACTTTGGAGGTTCTAACCAAGGTGGAGCCACCTAAAAAAGAAGGATCCGTGGAAGAGATAGACCCCTTTGTTTCTGTTACGTATTGCTCTGGGACTGACCGCCTTTGTGCCTGCACTAAAGGTGAGTGGAGTGTTCCTCGAGTTGGTTTTTCTCAGTGTACACTTCTGGGGTGGAAGGACAAGATTTTTTATGTTCGTATATGAAGATGATTGACAGGATATCCAGTCATTGCAGGTCAAGACATGCTAAACGCCAACATGGTTTATTACCACTAACACAAGTTTATCGCTGATAATTGGTTCCGGACCTGACCGCAATGAGCGAATTCCCGAGAATTAGGATTCAATGTTAATGCAGTTATGGCAAAGAGAACCTGTTTTTAACATTAAAGCCCTGCAGACATGAAACAACACCCCTATAGTTGCCATTACATATGTATTACCCAATATAGTAGATGTAGTCGGAGGGAGTAAGACGTTCATTCATTCATTCATTTTCTACCGCTTTTCCTCACGAGGGTCGCGGTGCTGGAGCCTATCCCAGCTGTCTTGGGGCGAGAGGCGGGGTACACCCTGGACTGGTGGCCAGCCAATCCCAGGGCACATATAGACAAACAACCATTCACACTCACATTCATACCTATGGACAATTTGGAGTGGCTAATTAACCTAGCATGTTTTTTTGGAATGTGGGAGGAAACCGGAGTACCCGGAGAAAACCCACGCATGCACGGGAAGAACATGCAAACTCCACACATAGAGATGGAAGAGGGTGGAATTGAACCCTGGTCTCCTAGCTGTGAAGTCTGCGCGCTAACCACTCGTACGCCGTGCCGCCCTTCGTTAAAAACCAAAGCTCGTTAAATAGTCCATAGGAGGAAATGGTTGTTTGTCTATATGCGCTCTGTGATTGGCTGGCCACCAGTCCAGGGTTGTACCCCGCCTCTCGCCCAAAAACAGTTTCAGCATACAGGACAAATGGCATAGAAAAAGATGGATTTTTAATTAATAATAATTTTAATTTATATACTTTATAATCTCTATTTTAAAAATAACAAAAAAATCCTGGATAATGTGATTTTTTTTTAATAATTAATGAAAGGTATTTATGATTTTTTTCACTTTTAGATTTCAATTTTGTAATTGAAATGATTTTTGATTATGCAATAAGACTCTGGTAATTTTTTCTAACATAGCAAACACCTTTTTTATTACTTTTAAATTGTTGTCTTTATGTCAAGGTTTTAACGTTAATAAAAAACATATATTATATATATATATATATATATATCTCAATAAAATATTAAATACATATATAATAAATTTATTATATATATCCATGAAGTCAAAGTCATCAGAGAGTGCAGATAAATAAACCAGTTGTGATATGCACAGAATAAACATGAAATAACAATATACTCTGAGCCCACATTGAGATGCGTCATGTCTATTATAAGATGTTTTTTTTTTCCTCTGCAGGTGGAGAACTTCATTTCCTTCAAATTGGAGGTGTTTGCGATGACATAGATGACGGCGACATGTTCATCGATGGCCCCATTTCTAAAGGGGCTGAACTGTTGCTCGAGGGGGCCAGGCCTTCCTCCAATCCTTCTAGCCCTGGGATCACAGGTAAGGAAGACAAGATTCAGATGAGTATTTTATTTTGCTCCCACGAGTCACACCTTGTGGTGGTTGTACAGGAGTAGACCTCCTGGTGGACCAACCGCTGACCACGGAAAGCCTAACGTCTCTCGTGGAGTTGACGCGCTTCGAAACGTTGACGCCCCGCTTCTCAGCCACGGTGCCGCCGTGCTGGGTGGAGGTACAGCAGGAGCAGCAGCAGCGACGCCACCCGCAGCACCTTCACCAGCAGCACCACGGAGACGCAGCCCAGCACACGCGCACTTGGAAGCTTCAGAGCGACAGGTGACCATGCCCCCCCCCCCCCCCAGTGACTCCCATTTGAATATGCCCTACTGATGTACGTGTGTTGTGTTTGTGCAGTTCCAGCTGGGACGAGCACGTCTTTGAACTGGTGCTGCCCAAGGCCTGCATGGTGGGCCACGTGGACTTCAAGTTTGTCCTCAACGCCAACGCCGTCAACATTCCTCAGATCCAGATCACTTTATTGAAAAATAAAGCGCCTGGCCTGGGCAAAGTGAACGGTGAGGATGCTAATTTGAGATCATGAATTAATTGTGTCCAAAGGTTCCACTGTACTTGACCGCAGTTCTCTTCCAAAGTCCGTCAATCTGTTTGTTCTGATGGCGAGCTAAAATCATAAGAAATCACGGTATATAAAAACAACCGACACTCGTACAAACTCAACAAATGTCTTTTGACAGAAACGGCGGTTGACAGACAGATCACATTCCCCCTCTCCAATGTCCTCCACGCCAACGGGGAGAAGAATGGTCGGCCTTCGGTGCATGACTTTGCCGAGGACATCCAGTTTATGGACACTGAGGAAGCATCAGGTCAGTGAAGGATTCTGCTTTCCTGAATCGTGATTGTTCAAACTCTGCATGAGGCTCATTTCCTGGTGCGCGTGGCTTAAAAGTGCTGGTGGTGAAGGTGGTAAATGCATAATTAGGTCGAACAAAAACATACATAAGTTGCACTGGAGTATAAGTCGCATTTTTGCAGGTTTATTTACCGTATTTTCTGGACTATAAGTTGCTCCGGAGTATAAGTCGCACAAGGCCAAAAATGCATAATTCGGTCGAAAAAAACATACATAAGTCGCACTGGAGTATAAGTGGCATTTTTTGTGGGTAATTTATTTTCCAAACTACTTGACCAAAACAGACATTCCGCCATCTTGGAAGGCAAGTTGTAACAATAATAAAAGAATAGAGAACAGGCTGAATAGGTGTAAGATATGCTAACACGATGCTTATTCAGCTACACAAAAAATAAACATGAACACAAAAGGTGTCCAGTGTTTATGGAACATAAACACTTTTTTCATTTATAAGTCGCTCTGGAGTATAAGTCGCATTTTTGCGGGTTTATTTACTGTATTTTCTGGAGTATAAGTCACTCGGGGGTATAAGTCGCACAAGGCCAAAAATGCATAATTCGGTTGAAAAAAAACAAAAAAAATTTCTGGACTATAAGTCGCACTGGAGTATAAGTGTCATTTTTTGCGGGTAATTTATTTTCCAAACTACTTGACCAAAACAGACATTACGCCATCTTGGAAGGCAAGTTGTAACAATAATAAAAGAATAGAGAAGAGGCTGAATAGGTGTAAGATATGCTAACACAATGCTTATTCAGCTACACAAAAAATAAACATGAACACAAAAGGTGTCCAGTGTTTATGGAACATAAACACTTTTTTCATTTATAAGTCGCTCTGGAGTATAAGTCGCATTTTTGCGGGTTTATTTACTGTATTTTCTGGAGTATAAGTCACTCGGGAGTATAAGTCGCACAAGGCCAAAAATGCATAATTCGGTTGAAAAAAAACAAAAAAAATTTCTGGACTATAAGTCGCACTGGAGTATAAGTGTCATTTTTTGCGGGTAATTTATTTTCCAAACTACTTGACCAAAACAGACATTACGCCATCTTGGAAGGCAAGTTGTAACGATAATAAAAGAATAGAGAAGAGGCTAAATAGGTGTAAGATATGCTAACACAATGCTTATTCAGCTACACAAAAAATAAACATGAACACAAAAGGTGTCCAGTGTTTATGGAACACATTTATAAGTCGCTCTGGAGTATAAGTCGCAGGAACAGCCAACCTATGAAAAAAAAAAAGTGCGACTTGTAGTCCGGAAAATACGGTAAATGCAAAAATCGTTACTGATTTTATTGATGCAACACATCGTCGGCTAACTTCTGTGCCTTACAGTTCGGGAAGGGGCAGGTTAGTGCAGATTTCGCCGGGATTCAGTCACACGGTGTGCGTTACGGCGTTTAATCCTGGATTCTGTTTTTATTTGCCAATGCTACAATCCCGTCGCCAACACCGAACATTGTGTAACATGAACATTTAATCATGTATTTGTTGTAGGCTCCATGTTGTGTCCATTTCTGGAAGAGCACAAGGAGGACATCCTTTGTGGACCGGTGTGGCTCGGCAGTGGGCTGGACCTCTCCGGCCATCGAGGCATGCTGAGTCTCACCAGCCCCAAGTTGGTCAAAGGTGGTAAAAGGCACACGTTTCAATGTGAAACCACGACAAAGTGGCGTCTGTGTTGCTTAGTCTTCTTTCTGCCTGAACTCTAGGAATGGCAGGTGGAAAGTACCGCTCCTTCCTGGTTCACATCAAGGCGGTGAGTGACAAAAACGTGGAAGACAGCCCCAGACCCATGGTCAGAATGCCCAGTGCCAAGCCCCAGTGCTCCAAAGCTCACTCCCTGTCCACTCTGCTGCAAAGGGCTCAGGCCTCCAAGGTACTGACCACGCTTGGTTTGTTTACGTTTTATCACACGTTTATATTCACTTTTAATGCAACATGTGACGTTATGTTCTAGGGGTGGAAGAAAATATTGTTTCAGCGATATATTGCGGTACTTCTATCCACGATACTGTATCGATATTAAAAAGTATGATATGGATATTTTTAGGCATTTATCATAGACTGTGTATGGTATTCCAGATGGCTAGATGGTGAGATGGATGGATGGATAAAAATAAGTCCCATTTTTTGCAGGTTTATTTACCGTATTTTCTGGACTATAAGTCGCTCCGGAGTATAAGTCGCACAAAGCCAAAAATGCATAATTATTTAATTTCAATTATTATAATAATTTTTGCTCAGGACAAGGCGTCGCCCATTAAGCCAGAGACCCAAGCGTCATCCAAGAAAGTTGAAAATCTACAAGGCTGCGACCTGCTGCAGGAAGTATCCATCACCATCAGAAAGTTCAAAAAGACGTCTGTTCCAAAAGAGAGGTAAGACGCTTTCAAGATCCGAGTTAACATGTGCCTGTGCTACGACGCTCTCCTCCGATTTTGGTTCTACATTTGCAATAAAAGTGAAACATGCGGAATTGCAGCAAGACACCAAGTCAAATCATGGCAAAAATGCCGCATACAGTAAGCCCTTGTTTATCACAGAATAATAGGACCGTAAAGGTGACCATAGGGGTGTTATTTCACGTATACATGATAATGGTAATGGTTTATTTCATTTGAACATCAGATTCCAAGTGAGTGCATCCCATAATCCAGGGGTCGGGAACCTTTTTGGCTAAGAGAGCCATGAAGGCCAGATATTTTAAAATGTGTATCTGTGAGAGCCATATACATTTTTTTAAACATTGAATGCAATAAAATGTGTGCATTTTTATGTAAGACCAACAGTTTTAGATATAATGGGCTCTAATTACGTAGACCAGGCACACTACCCCACGCCAAGGGGGTGTGGCCAGCATACTTTCGTGAGCAGCGCAGTGTCTAATAATAAATCAAATACTTGCTGCCATTAATGCAACTTCTGCTGCTGCATAGTTTTGCACCATACTCCGTACATGTATTTCATTCAAGGAGAAAAGTTTATATTTACATGTTGACATCTCAATGACCGAGGTAGACTACCGCATTACCCAGTAATAATCGAGTTTTGGTGTTTGACCTGGAAAATATCATCAGGAAAGATGGATATGGTCGGCCGTATTGCAGTAGAAAATAGATGGACGAATTAAAATGCATAAGAAAGTTGTTGATTTTGAATATTATTATTTCTGTGATGGTTTACTTTAAAATGTTAGCAAAAATGCATTTTTATTGGGGTAAGAAATGCTTGAGAGCCAGATACAGTCATCAAAAGAGCCCTACCTGGCTCCCGAGCCATAGGTTCCCTACCTCTGCCATAATCGGTTCCCAGTTCCACATGTCCAAAAGGAGTAGGAAGAAGCAAAGCTTATTAAATCCTACCCCTCCATCTGGTACTTTTACAATCACTAACTCTTACATTTGTTCACTTCCTGCTTTCATAATATAGTTTAAGTTTGGCTTATTTTTATTTTTGTATTGTTGAAAGGCCAGTGCCGGAGGACCGCAGGGTCCGTGCATCTAAGGGTTAAAAAGGGTTGCGTGTGCGTGTACCCTTATATATCTATCGCTATCTCCAACTTGAAAGCTGACTTCCTGTCCTGTTTCAGGGTGCAGCGTTGTGCAATGCTGCAATTCCCAGACTTCCAGGAGAAGCTGCTAGATGCGCTGTGTCAGCGAGTAGAGGGCGGCCTCTCCACAGAACACGCTCAAAGCCTCATCCTCGACATCCTGTGCTGGCTGGCTGGCGTTTTTGCCAACGGCCCCTGCAGGTACGAGCAAGCCCCGCCGTTACGGCGATCGCGCCATTTGCATGCGACTTGATGTTGTCCCCGTGGTTTGTTTTGAAGCTTACATGAAGGAAAGGAAGGGCTGCTGGTGAAAACCAGGGTGAGGCTGATGGATATTGTCGCAGTGTGTTTCTTCGAGGCTGGCCGGAGCACGGCTCACAAGTGTGCTCGCTTTCTTGCACTTTGCATCAGGTAGGAGACCCGGTTGATTGACCTGATCTTTACTGCGCTAATGATCTTAAAGTAACGTTTTGCTCTTCTTGCTTAAGCAACGGAAAAGGAGATCCGAGTCAACAGGGTTTTGGCATGAGCCTGTTGAAGGCTCTGCTGGACAACATGCAGTGCTTGCCTGCTGCAGCAACAGGCGGTACGTGTCTGGGCAGCAACACGCCACACCACCGCCACCCCCGTCGCCTTAATCGGACTCCTCTCCTTTCCACGTCTTCTTCCAGGCTCCGTGTTCTGGTACTTTGTTTTGCTGAACTATGTCAAGGAAGAGGACCTGGCAGGGTGCAGCACGGCCTGCGCGTCCTTACTCACCGCCATCTCCAGACAGCTGCAAGATAGACTCACACCGATGGAGGCGCTGCTGCAGACCAGGTACTTTTCGAAATGCAGTCCGAGTCTGTTTGGTGTGGAGCTTCGGAACTTAGGAACTTAGGAACTTCATGAAATGAGCGGCAGGCATAATTTGGTAATGGTTTGATTTCATTTGAACATGCATCAGATTCCAATTGAGTGCATCCCATAATCAGTTCCCAGTTCCACATGTCCAAAAGGAGTAGGAAGAAGCAAAGCTTATTAAATCCTACCCCTCCATCTGGTACTTTTACAATCACTAACTCTTACATTTGTTCACTTCCTGCTTTCCTAATTTAATTTAATTTAATTTAATTTAATTTAATTTAATTTAATTTAATTTAATTTAATTTAATTTAATTTAATTTAATTTAATTTAATTTAATTTAATTTAATTTAATTTAATTTAATTTAATTTAATTTAATTTAATTTAATTTAATTTAATTTAATTTAATTTAATTTAATTTAATTTAATTTAATTTAATTTAATTTAATTTAATTTAATTTAATTTAATTTAATTTAATTTAATTTAATTTAATTTAATTTAATTTAATTTAAATTTAAATTTAAATTTAAATTTTAATTTTAATTTTAATTTTAATTTTAATTTTAATTTTAATTTTAATTTTAATTTTAATTTTAATTTTAATTTTAATTTTAATTTTAATTTTAATTTTAATTTTAATTTTAATTTTAATTTTAATTTAAATTTAAATTTAAATTTAAATTTAAATTTAAATTTAAATTTAAATTTAAATTTAAATTTAAATTTAAATTTAAATTTAAATTTAAATTTAAATTTAAATTTAAATTTAAATTTAAATTTAAATTTAAATTTAAATTTAAATTTAAATTTAAATTTAAATTTAAATTTAAATTTAAATTTAAATTTTAATTTTAATTTTAATTTTAATTTTAATTTTAATTTTAATTTTAATTTTAATTTTAATTTTAATTTTAATTTTAATTTTAATTTTAATTTTAATTTTAATTTTAATTTAAATTTAAATTTAAATTTAAATTTAAATTTTAATTTTAATTTTAATTTTAATTTTAATTTTAATTTTAATTTTAATTTTAATTTTAATTTTAATTTTAATTTTAATTTTAATTTTAATTTTAATTTTAATTTTAATTTTAATTTAAATTTAAATTTAAATTTAAATTTAAATTTTAATTTAAATTTTAATTTAAATTTAAATTTAAATTTTAATTTTAATTTTAATTTTAATTTAAATTTAAATTTTAATTTTAATTTTAATTTTAATTTTAATTTTAATTTTAATTTTAATTTTAATTTTAATTTTAATTTTAATTTTAATTTTAATTTTAATTTTAATTTTAATTTTAATTTTAATTTTAATTTTAATTTTAATTTAAATTTAAATTTAAATTTAAATTTTAAATTAAATTTTAAATTAAATTTTAAATTAAATTAAATTAAATTAAATTAAATTAAATTAAATTAAATTAAATTAAATTAAATTTTAAATTAAATTAAATTTAAGGCTAAAGTCCCGTCACCTAAGGCAGCTATGACTTGACCGTGACCTTTAAATGACCTGTAAATGTAAAGTTAAATTGACATACAATTAATTTAAGTTAATTCAATTTAATTTAAATTTAAATTTATTTGAAATTATTTAACATTTATTTGAAATTATTTAACATTTATTTGAAATTATTTAACATTTATTTGAAATTATTTTACATTTATTTGAAATTATATAAAAATAATATATATAAAAAATCTCAATACAAATTTAAATTGAATAAATAAAATTAAATAAACAAAATTTAAATTTGCTGTGCATTGTTTGACTTCCTTACTCAATCCATTCCATTTAACAAGAATGGTTAATTCAATTTAACAAGAAAAAGCTGAAATGTCAGTACTAATAACCACTAACCACACAAGTAATTATCATTTTTTTTTAGCCTTTCACAAAGCACACCAAAAAAAATCCGACCTTTTGTGTTCCTTATCAGGTACGGACTGTACAGCTCCCCTTTCGATCCGGTGCTCTTTGACCTGGAGATCAGCGGTTCCTCCTGTAAGAACGCCTTCAACAGCAGCATTGGGGTCCAGTCAGATGAGATTGACCTGTCTGACATCCTCTCAGGTAACACCAGTCCTACATATACTGCTGTCCCCTAAAACTAAAGTGGCTTCCACTGTACTAATCCCTCATTTATTGCGATTAATCGACAAACCATTTGGATCAGGGAAAGAACCATTTGGATGATGGAAAGAATGCCAAGAAGTAGAGTGAACCAAGATCTGGACCTGTTGTGCTTTTTGATTTCAGTTTATACTAAAGTTGTGTTGCTGAAAACAATACGTTTTTCTAAGTCAAACTTATGTTATAAAAAGTCAAAAATTGAGCTAAATCCTCAAAATTACGAGATAAAACATCGACATTATGAGATTAAAAAATCCATCACAACATAAAAAGTCAACATTATGGGAGAAGAATGTCATAATTATGAGATTAAAAGTTACAACTATGATAAAACATTATATTATATTATATTACTATTATTATTTATATTATAAAAAGTCAACATTATGAGCTGAAAAGTCAAACTTATGTAATATAAGTCAAAAATTGAGCTAAATCCTCAAAATTACGAGATAAAACATTGACATTATGAGATTAAAAAATCCATCACTACATAAAAAGTCAACATTATGGGAGAAGAATGTCATAATTATGAGATTAAAAGTTACAATTATGCTATAAAAACTCAACATTATGAGCTGAAAAGTCAAACTTATGTTATAAAAAGTCAAAAATTGAGCTAAAATCTCAAAATCACGAGATAAAACATCGACATTATGAGATTAAAAAATCCATCACAACATAAAAAGTCAACATTATGGGAGAAGAATGTCATAATTATGAGATTAAAAGTTACAATTATGATAAAAATTATATTATATTATATTACTATTATTATTTATATTATAATAAGTCAACATTATGAGCTGAAAAGTCAAACTTATGTGATATAAGTCAAAAATTGAGCTAAATCCTCAAAATTATGAGATAAAACATCGACATTATGAGATTAAAAAATCCATCACAACATAAAAAGTCAACATTATGGGAGAAGAATGTCATAATTATGAGATTAAAAGTTACAATTATGATAAAAAATTATATTATATTATATTACTATTATTATTTATATTATAAAAAGTCAACATTATGAGCTGAAAAGTCAAACTTATGTGATATAAGTCAAAAATTGAGCTAAATCCTCAAAATTACGAGATAAAACATTGACATTATGAGATTAAAAAATCCATCACAACATAAAAAGTCAACATTATGGGAGAAGAATGTCATAATTATGAGATTAAAAGTTACAATTATGCTATAAAAACTCAACATTATGAGCTGAAAAGTCAAACTTATGTTATAAAAAGTCAAAAATTGAGCTAAATCCTCAAAATTACGAGATAAAACATTGACATTATGAGATTAAAAAATCCATCACAACATAAAAAGTCAACATTATGGGAGAAGAATGTCATAATTATGAGATTAAAAGTTACAATTATGATAAAAATTATATTATATTATATTACTATTATTATTTATATTATAAAACGTCAACATTATGAGCTGAAAAGTCAAACTTATGTGATACAAAGTCAAAAATTGAGCTAAAACCTCAACATTTTTTTGAAATAAAATAAGTCAAAATTTTGAGATAAAAATAAGTCCAAATTATGACATAAACAGTCATTATTACGAGATAAAATAAACATGCCTTCTTCTTTTCTTGACATGAATATATATGGGTCAAAAGTCACCCCAACACCATAGATGTTTCTTTAGTGATGAATACTAAAATGAGAAAATAAATCAAAGTCATTGATTTAAGAGATATGTTCTATATCCCTCAGTAATAGATAATAGGTAACAAAAGAACCTTCAATTTATGAATATGATTCTTTTGAGGTTCATTTGAGCATTTTTGTAAATAGAAATGGAGGGGTATAGTGACAAAAAAAGGCCAAAAGTATTAAAAGCAACATTTTCATGGATGAGGAAGCCTAAGAAGGTAACCAAGACATGAGAAGCAAATTTGATGGTAACTTATTGTTTTTAGTGTATTTTATAGCTGATTTAATACACGGGTCAAAACCCACCCGTTAGCATAAGAGAGCTAACACAAGACGAAGGTTAAGAGTATTGCAGTATTCTGTGAATGTGTGTTTTTTTTGCTTACGGTAGTGTTGTTCCCGCAGGGAATGGCAAAGTAAGCAGCTGTACAGCAGCGGAGGGAAGCTTTACCGCATTAACGGGGCTCCTGGAAGTGGAGCCTCTGCACTTTACTTGCATCTCCACGAGTGACGGCACACGAGTGGAGCGCGACGACGCCAGCATGTTCACTGGTAAGCGTGACTCCTCGTCATTATTGCTCTCTGTACGAGCCGCAGAGCCTTCACATCTGCGCTTCCGACCCCCTAGTGAGTACTTTTGGCGTGACCCCCGCGGTCGGCGCCCTGTCGACGGGAACGGTCGGCGAAGCTTCGACAGCTCTGAGCTCTGCCGCCCAGGTGGCGCTGCAGTCTCTGTCCCACGCCATGGTGTCAGCAGAGCAACAGCTGCAGGTCCTGCAGGAGAAGCAGCAACAGCTGCTCAAGCTGCAGCAACAGGTGAACAAAACAAACACACCTCATTTCTTTCTTTTTTTTGTACGTTTTTTATTCCCGTCGGCCCTCAATCAAGGTTGATTGGCCCCTTCATTCATTTTCTACCGCTTATCCTCACGAGGGTCGCAGGGGAATGCTGGAGCCTATCCCAGCTGTCTTGGTGCGAGAGGCGGGGTACACCGTGGAATGGTGGCCAACCAATCCCAGGGCACATATAGACAAACAACCATTCACACTCACATTCATACCTATGGACAATTTGGAGTGGCTAATTAACCTAGCATGTTTTTGGAATGTGGGAGGAAACCGGAGTACATGCAAACTCCACACAGAGATGGCCGAGGGTGGAATTGAACCCGGGTCTCCTAGCTGTGAGGTCTGCGCGCTAACCACACGACTACCGTGCAGCCCTATAGTAGACATAATAAAGCATAAATCAGCCATTTGAGACGTGGATATAACTCCTCCTCATGTGTGTCACAGTAAATGTGTTCCCCAGGGGACCTTTGTGGAGGTGACGTTTCAAAGTTTAGTAGCCGGTGTTATGATTATCTTACTGTTATTGTGCCGATTCTGGCCATCACATGTGGTGCTTGTCTCACTGACCAATTTCTGACACCTAGTGGCCAATGTGGAGTACTGCATTCACAATTAGAACGCTTCTTCTGCCTTGTATTTCTACATGTAGTTCATTCACATAGCATTTTTTTATGCTCGGAAATGCTGAATTTGGGTCTAGAATATGTTTAATTTGCTTAAATATGAATATAATAATAATAATATGCCATATTCATTGATATTTGAGACATTATTGAATTTAAATGCATAACGTGGAAGACATCATTCATGTTCCCATCAAGTGTTAGTAAATCTCTCTTGCCGCTTTGCCGCAAGCAGAAGGCGAAGCTGGAAGCCAAGCTGCATCAGACCACATCTGCAGCCGCCGCCGCCGCCGCCGCCACCTCTGGCGTGGGACCCATCCACAACTCAGTGCCTTCCAACCCGTCCTCCGCTCCGGGTTTCTTCATTCACCCTTCCGACGTCATCCCGCCGACGCCTAAAACCACGCCGCTCTTCATGACCCCGCCCCTCACGCCGCCCAATGAAGCCGTGTCTGCAGCCTTCAGCGCCGAGCTGGCTCACCTCTTCCCTGGATCCATGATGGACCCTGGACCTGTTAACCTGGCGGCGCATAAAAACTCCCAGAAAGCCAAACCGGTTTGTGTGATATCCTTGTCTTATGTTATCATGCATGTATAACTCACCACATGTATGGATTATGAAGCCAGCATTTTTGTGGGTTTGGTTAAATTTGAGTGTCCCCCCCCTCCAGAACCCAATGGGCAGCGGTTTGGCTTTGGCCATTTCTCAGGCATCTCACTTTTTGCAGCCTCCTCCACATCAGTCTATCATCATAGAGCGGATGCACTCTGGTAAGTCCTGCATGTGTCCTTTCATCTCAGTGTGTGGAAATGACCCTGTTGACCTTGAGCGGGGGTGCTCATTAAGTCGATCGCGAGCTACCGGTCGATCGCGGAGGTGGTACTGGTCGATCGCTGGTCGATCGCGGCGTGACATTAAAAAAATATCATCCTCGCATCAATGCCGTCACTTGATTGACATACAGGGCAGCCATTCAGATGACAACTGAATGTTGCCCTTCGGGCGACCAATCAAATCAAACAACGTCTCTAAGTGCAGCAGAACTTACGATGTCAGCCTATCATCCATCCCCGTTACTTGATTGACATACAGGACAACCAATCAGATGACAACTGAATTTTGACCTTTAGGTCACCGCTCATGCGTAAACAACGATGCAAAGTGCTAAGCTAGTCGGCGAATTGCGTCAGATTTTAAGCCCTCGCTAAAGTTTATGGTCACTAAAATGAGTGAAGGAGCTGGACCAAGTAAAAAGGCAAAAAACATATGACTTCCATACGGATATGGAATATTATACGGATATTATGATACGGATATTATCCATGACTGATAAACATTTGGAAGTGTGCTTGAGGCTGGCCATCAGCAGCTACTGTCCGGACTATGCATCCCTGGCTGGTTCAATTCAGTGCAAGTCATCAAAGTAAACTCAGGTAATTACAAAAAATGTTAATAGTTAATTATGTGTGTTTTGCAATATTGGCTCATTTGGTTATGTAAGGTACATCAACATACATTGTACGTACAAATAATCCTCAATACATTTGAAAATAAATAGATGTTTTGCATTTTTGTAGTGGGTAGATCATTTTGACTCGCTCATTTTAAAAGTAGCTCGCATGCTGAAAAAGTGTGAGCACCCCTGACCTTGAGCATTT